>NC_143181.1:2126212-2429242 GCF_047325235.1 Durio zibethinus
GCGATCGGAGTCTTGGGGGTTTTTGACATTAAGCGAAGTGTGAACCCCAAAATTGTCGGCCCTTGTAGTCCTAATAACTTTGAGAGGCCGATCCACTGTTCCTATGAAACTCACATGGTTCCGCAACTTAGGCTGCACTTTGACCGTCGTCGGCCGCTGGAATTTAAGTGCGAGTCGGTAAATCGCGCTACCTCCTTCGTCATCATCGACGAATGAATTCGAGAATCTAGGGTTTGAAACAGCGGATGAATGGAAAAAGGTGAAATTTCGTAGGGGAAATTGGGACGTGCTTCGTATGATTACCGCTCTGATACCACGCGCAATCATCAATTAAACACGTGGAAATGATCAGCAAATGTGGAGAGATTTGCAGCGAAGTCTTTTTTAGCGACGAATTATTCGGCTGGAAGTGGGATTCAAAGCGGTGGAGCTCGGCGGGGCCGTTGTTAGTAATCGTTGCAAATGGCGAAGACACGGTGGAGATTATGTATTGGGTTGGGTCAGATTTGAGGAGAAGCCATTGGGCTGTTGAAAACTCTAAAGAGCCCACAAGGTTTTTGGACAGTTTTTTTAGCTTCTTGCAAGATAAAACCTCTTTTAGGAATTTGTCTTTAAAAATTTTTTTCCTAACTAAACACATAACTTGTCTCTAATTTTTTTAGGTTACTTCTTTTTAAATCTCCACCCATTAATTAATTGGGTAAATGTTTAATTGCTTACCTCTGGATTAAACTTATTATTGATTTCAAATCGATATCAAATGTTTTCGGGTTTGATCAATTCAATTTTTTTTTTTTTAAATTAAGAAAGTAAAACACATGCTCTATTAACTCTTTAAATTGTAACACTTGAAAAACATATAGCACAGGCTGATAAAAAAAAAATCAACTTGACTTGGAAAAAAAATCAAAATTTGCTGTTGAACTCATAAAAAAATAAAAAATTTTAAATGAAAAGTTTTAATTTTTTTACTTTTGTTTTCTTCTTCCTCTTCTCTCATCAGTTCTCTCTCACATCCACTATTTCCCTAATTATTCAATTCTTTATAGCTACCATAACAACAAAAAATATGGCTTTCTGATCGTCTCTGACTTTGATTTTTATTTTAAATAAATTTTTTCTTTCTCTCATCTTTTTTTTTCTTCTTAGACGTTTAGATTTTTTAAAAAAATATATGAAAAAACTTAGATATAATGACTTGACGATTTCCCATTCCTTCCTCATCAAGCCACCTCTCTTGGCCTTGAAATACTAACAGATGAGGAAAGGACATGGGTGAAAGGGAAGTCAGGTTCCATATACATCTTTGTCATATTGACTTTTGCCAAAAAAAAGAGGAAATGGCTTAGGTGGAGGTAAGGGTGGAGTGGCTTATGAGAATTTAGTTGTTTGTCTGAGAAAATGAGGTAAAATATAAGGCAAAATGTAAGGAAATAAAATGAGGTTCAATGATTGATATTTGCCATTACTACGGCATTTTTGGATTGTCATGTGTGACTTTTGGTTGTTAGTTGAAAATTTGATATTGCTTAACAAATGATATCGGTTGTGAGAGAAGAAGATTTTGGGTTGTTTATGGGATATTTAAAGACAAAGAGAAAGTGCAAGGAAAAGAGTGAATAGAAAAAAAAAAATAAAAAAACAATATTTAAATTTGATAAATATCACATAATTTTTATCTATCATCTTAAATAATAAATTTGATTTAATTTGGATAAAACGATACGTTTAGAGTAATATTCTAAATATTTAATGTTAAATCAAGTATTTAGCTTAACTAATTTATTCTTTGTCCTTTCTTTTAATTTTTGGAGTGTTTTCCAAAATTTTATAGACGTGGAAAATGAATAAGAGCTAGTATGTGAATGTACCTAAAATTGATTTTGACTTGGACTACGAAGTTTTCACATGCTTTTGCCCTTTTCATACTTTATCATTTTTGGATAATCCAGAAATAAATAAGAACAATAATAATGAGTCAAATTTTAGTGTTGATGTACCACTTTTTACCTTTTTTTTTTTAAATGGAATAAATCAAAACTCTCCATAGCTACATTTTGAAAGAGTCGTGCACTAACACTTCAACTTAGCTATAAAGCTCCAACACGGCGTATTATTGATTTTGTCAACGTTAACTTTTTAATTTGTTTTATTCTGTATATAATTGATATTTTTTAATTTTATTTGGATTTATACTTAATTTTTTTGTGAAATATTTATTAATAAGAAAATTTAAATTATTTTATTTAATTTGTATTCATCCATAAATTATTGTTTTAAAAAAATCATTTTTTTTTTATTTTCTCTTCGTGCTCTTGGTCAGACGCAAATTCTAAAAAAAGAAAGTAGAAAGAAAATCAGGTATTGACTTTTAAAGAGAAAAATAGAAAGTATATTTGTCTCTGTCATTTTTTCGATTTCTTCCAACACAAGGCTGTTTGATTGAAACCAAAACAAACTAGAAGGCTCAAAAAATTTCAGTTCAAACTGTTTTTTTCAGTCTCTGATTTTTATCTGAGTTGACTGTAACTTAATTTAATTTATTTAAAAAAAAAAAAAACCAAAGTAAACAGGGAAAGAACCGAGATGTTTCCATTGCTCTGTCAAAAGCTCTTTATCTTTTATGCATTAATTTTACACGAGGAGGACGAGATTAACGAAGACACGTCTCTTCTTCCTTTTTCAATGCCTATTTCCCGTAAAACTTCTCCTTCTCTCTCTTCTTCTTTGCCGTCGTCTCATTCTCATCTTCACGACAACAGTTACAATGCCGGTAATTCTTGTAATAACCAAGGCCAACAGCAGCAACGCCGTCTCACGCGTCAGAGGAAGCTCAGGCACGCGACGGATGATGAGCTTGGCTTAAGGTTTAGTGATATCGATCGTTCGTTTTCCTCTCCCGGTTCGCCTGATAGGACTCCTGCAAGGAAATCGAGGTCTCCTGACTGGTTGGAACATTGGTCTTCGTCTGCTGTGCCGAAACCTTTGCCTCTGCCCGAGGTTTTCAGAAATCGGAAATCGAAGACGTCGGGTTCGAGTCCTGGACCGAGTCAACTCGCATCACCTGATGATGGACTCACCTCTTCTGTCGGAAGGTAGCCCTTGATTTTAATTATTTTGTTAGTTTATTTCTCAACTTTTTTTTTACTGGGTAATAATTGAATAGCTCCTTAACTGTTAACTGAAATAAAAAGGAATGATTTGCCAAAAGAAAAAAAGACCGACGTTTGCTGGTTCATGACGATTTTATTTCTTTATTTAGTTATCGTGTTAAATTCCATATATAAACTCATCAATGCAAAGATCTATATTAAAATAATAGATGCATAATTTTTTCCCATTTTAGAAAATTCTTTATTTGGATTGACCACAGTGGATTCATTGTTGTCATTCACTCATAAACTTTTTCTTTTTCTTGTGGTGAACTGGTGGTTGCATATATGTATGTATGTTGAAGCAGGTTTGTTGGCATTAGAAGTATTGCATTTTAATGTGCTGTTGTAATGCTGCTGAAATTATCAGGAAGAGTGCAGATCATGCCGCTGAAAGTACAGCAAAATCATTGGTCAATGTTCATAAGGGATTCTCTCAAGATGAACCTGTTGAAAGCTTTACTAATGGCCCAAAGCCAAGAGTTGCTACAAAGAGCGGTGTAACAAGTTTTTTCTCAACCCCTGCAAGTCCTCGAAGATCAAACACCCAAGATCACTTTTATTCTAATGATGTTACAGGTTCAACCAAATCTTTATTAAGTCGTCGTAGGGGTTTCTCGCATGAGAAAATTTTGGGGAATGTTAACCACAACTTGAGGCTGAATGTTCCAGCCAGGAGTGCTCCAACAACTGCTTTTTCTAGTCCCTCCGTTAGCCCACAAAGATCAAAAGCAGTAGATGTTTTTTCTTCTTCCTCCTCAGGACCTCAAGAATTACGGGGTTTGATAGATATATATGTTCCAGATTTAGGTAGGTCAGCTGCATATACTTCACCTGTAAAAACTGTACACTCTCCTGACCATTCTCCACCACATAGCCCCCGTCTAAATAAAATTTCAGTAGCACCACACCATAAATTGCCCATGGAGAGCCATAAGGAGTGGCTTGAAAATAATACTCAAGTAAACGCCCATCCGTTGCCCCTACCTCCTGGAGCTTTACTATCATCACAATCACCGTTGCCACTACCCTCACCTGTTTCAAATTACATCATAGAAAAGCCAATTGCAACATCAATGATAAACCAATGGCAGAAAGGAAGACTTCTTGGACGTGGTACGTATGGAAGTGTTTATGAAGCAACCAACAGGTATGCCAGCATTGTGAAGCAATTTTTAAAGTGGTTTCTTGATTTCAACTTACCTGACATTTCTTTAATTTTATTATATATTATTTTTTTGACAGAGAGACCGGAGCTTTGTGTGCAATGAAGGAAGTTGATATCATCCCTGACGACCCTAAATCTGTTGAATGTATAAAACAGTTAGAGCAGGTTATCCTCTGAAGTTCTTTAGCTCTAGTTTACATCTTAGCAGCCATCAATTTTACTTTTCCTTCTTCACTATCTGTTGCAATTTTGGGGCTTGAAACTGTCTTAGAACTGCAGTATGATTTATGATCTATTCTCTTTCCCCCCTAAAAAAGGGGAAAAAAAGAAGAGAAGAAGTATTTTTGGCTCAATGAATTTCACTCTTTTAGCTTCTGATTCGTTGTTCATCTAGTGGATTCTAAGCATAGCATCATTATCCTCCAAATTGATCATGCTATAAGCGATTTTTATGGGAAACAGACTGTTGTACGAGGATTTTCTTTTCCATCATGGTTAAGGGAAAGAAATTTTGTCTTAGAAGTACACGTGTTTGGTTTAAGACCATTCACTAAGTTTTTCCTTTTGTTCTGCTAAGCATCTAAGAGCACTTGTTAATGTCCATGAAACCCTTAAGTTAATCATATTTATCTGAGATCATGATACAAGTTTTACACCATGCTTTTGACTGTTCTATTACATGTACTGAAAATGAACTTATTCCTTAATTTCAATCAGATTACTTGGACTTTCAGTTTTGCTGTAAACTTATCTCTTTTAAACCATTGAGAATCTTACTGGTCTTATGTGTTGCAGGAAATTAGAGTTTTGCGACATTTAAAGCATCGAAATATTGTTCAATATTATGGCAGTGAAATAGTATGTGGTCCTTCCGCTTATCCTACACTATGCTTGAATAGATATTTTAATAAGCTTGGTTAATTTGGGGGTCATTCTTTCATATGTAGGTTGATGATCGCTTTTACATATATTTGGAGTATGTCCATCCCGGCTCAATTAATAAATATATCCGTGAACATTGTGGGGCTATAACAGAATCTATAGTTCGCAATTTCACCCGCCATATTCTATCTGGCTTAGCATACTTGCATAGTTCAAAGACAATCCACAGGTGAAAATCATGCTTTATTAGAAGGAATGAAATTTTACATTGCAGCTTAACTTCTTTGTTTACATTTACACTTACTACTTTCGAAATTCAGTGAACCAATAAGCGATGGGGAAACAAACCTCTGCAAAATGTATATATTGTAAAATTGTAAAGTATCAATAGGCCTTCTCTAGTTAGGAAAATTTTAATCCATATTGCAACTATCCAAATGGTTGAATTAGAAACATTTTTGTCAAGATGGGAATCTGTTTTTGTGTTGTAGATTTGGTGTTCCATGTTGACATAAAATTTCCTTGACTTGAATGCTTGTTCATATAGGGATATAAAAGGAGCAAATTTGCTTGTCGATGCCAATGGTGTCGTTAAACTTGCTGATTTTGGCATGGCAAAACATGTAAGTTTTTGACATCCTTTTACTTATTATGGTTTGGTGCAAATTTTATTTCTCTAAATGTTATGTTACCTTTGCATGCTCCTTCAGTGTTAGTTTTTTTTTTTTAATAATTCCTTTTTGCAGTTTTTTTTCTGGTTTACATATGTTATTTGATCACGTCTCAATTTACATGTTTCAACAATAACCATTCTGTGGTGACATATGGAGCATTCTTGTGGTTACATGCTTCAGCACCTGTTATAAATATGTGTAGGGGTTGCTATTGCCTTACATAATGAGAACTTGTTGCTAGTCCTATGTCAAGCCTCTTCATTCAAAGGCCAAGTTTTCTAACCTTAGGCAGGATTCTGCTGTTTCTCTTTAGGGTCATAAATAGCACAAGGATATCAATTGCCACCTTTACGGTTGTTTATCTCGAATTATGCACTCTATCAAGTTATGAAGAAGCTGCTCTAAACTTTGAGATTATGATGATTGATTGTGTTTGTCTGGTGATATGTGCTAAATGACTGTTTAAAAGCTTTCAGTCTAATTGTTTATTTCTTTGTTTTTCTATTTTGCAGCTGACGGCACTATCATACGAGCTGTCTTTGAAGGGCAGTCCCTACTGGATGGCTCCTGAGGTGATTCACATTACAGTAAATTGTACATATTTTTATGATTTCCATGGCTGTTTCTACTCTTTTTTTTTACTTTGTTATTTCTGTTGCAGGTCATAAAGGCTGTCATGCAAAAGGATTCCAACCCAAATCTTGCCCTGGCTGTTGACATATGGAGCTTGGGTTGTACAGTCCTTGAGATGTTTAATGGTAAACCTCCTTGGAGTGGGCTTGAAGGGGTAAGCCTATTTTCAAACTTTTATTTGGGCATGCCTATGATCAAACCTTATTCATCATTGTTTATTGTAGACTGGATTCTTCAAAACTCTGAGCATTCTTTGTTTTCAGAGCCTGATAGTAGTATAATCTCACTTGAATTTAATTCAAGCCATTAATACGCTAGGAAATAGTTTAAATTTTATTCTACGTATCATTGCCTTTCGCTAGCATTCTGTTTTGAAGAAAAACTATGCATTCATTAGCAGAACAGTATCATTTCTCAACATCAAAGGATTTTGTTTAGGAGAGAGCCTGCTAGATCAGAACCAATTTCCAAATTTCAAGAGACAGAAGTTATTTTATTTCATACCGTGACTTTGATTTTGCATCTTCCTTTTTTCAGTGTTATTTAATTGCTCTCAGTTTATTTCTGATAGATTTGCTGTTATTATCAAATGAACTTTCATACGGTTCTGCAATATATTTGTTAATCCAATTTACATGGGATTGAAGAAATTTCCTTTTTTTTTCCTTTTCCAAGAAACACATTTTCTTTGTCCTGGCCACCTCTTATATAGTGTGATTCGATTTTTTTTTTTTTCATACTTTTAACTAAGAAAAGAAAAAATGTTTTTACCAAGGGTCTTATGTTAATGTTTTGACTGTCAATTTGTATCAATCAGCCTCAGGCTATGTTCAAGGTTCTGAACAAAACCCCACCTATACCAGAAGCATTATCTCCAGAAGGAAAGGATTTTCTACATTGTTGCTTTCAAAGAAATCCTGCAGAGCGGCCATCGGCAGCTAAGCTACTTGAGCATCCTTTTGTACGGAACTCAGCTGATCAAAATGGATCGGTCCTCGTGCAGGCATTTTCTATAATGAATCTAACAGTAAGCATGAACCAGAAGTTTTTTGTTTTGGACCATTAATGAGCTCCAAATAACATGGTCATCTTGCGCTGAAATGCAATTATCAATAGTACACTAATACTATGTCTATGTTCACATAGGATAAATCACATAGTCCGAGAAACTGCTCTACCCATAAACTTGTATTGATGTCTACTTCCCCAAGCACAAGGATCACGAATGGGAAATTACCATGTAATAGGTATACAATGTGCATATTCACACTGATGTGGAACGAGTTTGATCCTTCTTCACCTACATTCCACCCTGGACTATTCATCTTTTAAATATTTATCATGCATGACTATTTGATCTGGCTTCAGGATATATAATTTCTGTTTTCTTTCTCTATCTTCCTCAGTGAGACTGGTCAATTAGGCTATGCCAAAACCATAAACTGCGCTGCGGCTTCTCATCATTCCCTCTTTTCCCCTCTTGAGGTCTCCACTCATACATCTACAACAAGACTGATCCATGGTTCACATAGTTTCAGCCCTTCTTCACATGTTTCCAGCAATATGCCACTTGGTGCAGTGAACAATCATCCATGTGCTCTGGGGCAGACTCAAGGAAAGGAAGTCCCACAAATCTGAAACTTGTTTCAGATAGATAGGTACGAGAGCAAGGCTCCAATGTGGATACCTTGGAGAAACCGGCATTTATCTAGAAAAAAAAAAAATCCTGTGGGGTTTCTAGCGGAGAGTTTTTTACATTACCATCTCGGGCATTTGTGATGAGCGCATTTAGCATAGGTTAAGCTGATACATGTACTGTAAATACGGGGCTTCTTAGTTGCTAAATCCTCTTAGCTGCTTTTTGTAAGCTGATAATTTCCTCATTCTTTTTCGTTCAGGTCTTGTATCAGTAGAATGAGTTCATCTATAGGTTTAGTAGGCTGTAACTTTGAAAGAATCTGTAGATACTTGATCATGTTTTGTTAAACTGAAATTCGTTTCCTCTGCTAATATCATTGATTTCTTCTAATTTTTGGGCCAAATAACATACGTGTTTTGAGTTGTTTACCATATTTAAGCATGCTGTTTTTTACGACTGCTGGAACTTGATTCACCTGTGGTGCAGAAAAATAACTTCGACACCAACCAGCAGAATATGATGAAAAGAATATTTGTTTGAGCCCTTGAAAGACATCATTCTACAGGCTGAGCATACTAAGAAAAAAAACAAAAACACGGTGAAAAAGACACCAATCCTTTCTTTCTGCCCTGTTCAAATCAAATCTATTCGAACAGAGACGAAAAAGGGTTAAGGGAAAGGGAAAGAGGAAGGATTCAGTTTGGAAAGAAGAGAGGATGGCGGTTTCTCTCTTTACCTCAGTGGTGGTGACCATCGGTTGGCTACAAAAGGAGAAAGATTGGCAGAGGTGTTCACGTGCTGCTCAGTGAGAATTAGTGCAAGGATTGTCTGAATTGGATAATTGTTAAGGTTGTCATCCATGGTTTCTGACACTAACCAGAAAAAAAAGTACTGCAAAAGCTCGTCGACGTTATTGAAAAGGGCTTCTCCAGGAAAGGTTTTGGACTTTCACCTTCCCATAGATTCCCACTAACTTTTTGTTATTACTTTTTTCCATTTCCTCTCGTCCTTTAACTGTTTCAAGACAATATTGAGCCAATCTGAATTCCTATTCTCCACCTCCATGAAAAATTTAAGGAAAACTCAATCAGGTGATTGAGGTGAGTAAAACTACATTCAGGTGAGTAAAACTCAATCAGGTGAGTAAAACTCAATCACTGCAGCCTCCTTCCCACTCGCTAGTGCTGATGCAAAAGCTCAATGCTCTGCCTCCACCTGTTCTTCGGGACTCAATTGTTTTATTTTCAACTTCAAGTTGCTATTTTGACTAGTCCCAGCAGCCAATTGGGCAGGATTAAAATTATTAACCCATGAAGCAGAGGATTTCGGAACTGAGTTGAAGGTATTTAGAACAAGGGATCCAAGATTCTGCATAGAATTGATTAACCATAGACCTTCAAAGGTACAAAGGTTAGGACTTTTAGGCTGTTTACTTGCATCCCATGGCCATTTCAGACAAAACAAGTTTTGTTTGGGAGCAGAACTCATCTTCTTCTCTAATTATCATTTTTTTATACAATAATATAGCCTCCAAAATGGGTCTTTTTATTTA
Source organism: Durio zibethinus (assembly GCF_047325235.1). Classification (NCBI taxonomy): domain Eukaryota; kingdom Viridiplantae; phylum Streptophyta; class Magnoliopsida; order Malvales; family Malvaceae; genus Durio; species Durio zibethinus. Next base: position 2,135,913 of record NC_143181.1, read on the forward strand.
TCCAAAAAAAAAAAAAACAAAATGGGTCCTTTTTTATCCTTTTTGCACACAACGGTGGAATCCAAGATTTAGAACTAATATACACTGCATTTGAAAAAAATAGAGTTCATGTTGTGGTTGCTATTACAATTAAAAAAATCAGCAACACAAACTAAAACGTATTAAAAAAAATACCAAGGGAGGCAGTATCGCAAAGTAATCTAGAACACTTACCGCTGAACACTTTCGAAACTCAACTCCCGCAAGAACCAAGACACCGTTAATGGGATGGGTGCAACGTAAGCCGACAAGGATTTCTTCAAATTTTCCATGGTCTTTTTTCCTTGGGCCGGGCTACCTTATTGCCTTCCATGGACTTATTTTATTTCATCGGCCTAAAGCTAACCCTTTTTTTGGGTTTTCGGCCTTGAAATTGAATAAAGAGTTAAAATGTCGTCTCTGAAAGTCCACTTTAATAAAGTCGGCTCTTGACATTTTTTTTTAGTGAACAGATTTCAGTTAACATTCAACCTCTCAAAGTAAGAGTTAGGAGAAATGCCGCCGGTTGACCGCGTGTCAGGTGTACTTAAAACCGGTTTACTAACCAACATTCAGTTGTATTTGGATGACTTTAACGGCCCCCTAATCATATCCAAACCCTTTTGTTCTATCTCAAAATGGACATCCACCGAATTTTTCATGACCAATTGTTGCTCTTCAACCCTTTCAGATGACAGTTACACCCTTCCCCTTTGGCTTACATTTTTCAAAGGCAATGAGAATGCAATTTTCATCATTCTATTGGATAGTTTCAGTGAAGTTAATGAGAAAAAGAATTAAAGCTAGCTTCAATGAAGTTACCTTAGTTTGAAATTGTGAAAATGTTGAATTTATTCCCCTTCTAGAGATAGAAAAAAATGTGATTCTAGAGGAGGATCCTGTTGAAGAATACTGCCATGTCTCTCCTATTTAAAGCCCCAACTCGTTCTTCCGTTTTCACCGGCATCTCTTCATCCCAATTCCCAAGCTAGGTTTTTTCATTCCCACTAGAGAAACTTGAGAACAAAATGGCTTCTTCTGGCTTCAGTGCTAAACAAGTTATCCTCTTGGTAGCTGTAGCTGCCTCTCTTTTGGCAGTCACTCAGGCTGCAACCGTGGTCGTTGGAGGCTCTGAAAACTGGCGCTATGGCTACAACTACACTGAGTGGGCGGCCAACAATGCACCTTTTTACTTTGAGGACACCTTAGGTTCATACCAACCAAACCATATTAAGTTCATGAGTCTTTGGTTCCATTTTCTATGTTACTCATGTTTATTTTACCATTTGTTGTATAACTTGTGCAGTGTTCAAATATGAGAAAACCCCAGCTCATAGCGTTTACTTGCTGCCAAACTTGTGGAGTTACTTGACATGCGATTTCAGCAAAGCAAAGCTTTTGGCTAATCCAACACAAGGGCAAGGTGATGGCTACAAATTTGTGCTAAACCAATGGAGGGTTTTCTACTTTGCTTCTGCTGAAGGTAATGACTGCAAAGATGGGCTGATGAAGCTGATTATTGTGCCTTGGCCACGTTATTAAAATCCTTGATACAATCACTGTGCTCGGCTTGAAGCCACTCCATCACATGGGAGAGGACCATCAACCTTGCTTGAATAAATATAATAAAGGGTCATCACTTGATCATCAGTAATAAAACCATTCTATGTTATTATACATTTTGTTTTATTTTTCCGTTCGATTGGTATAGTTACAGGAAATAAATTGGTGAATTGGTGTTCGTTTTTGTTAAAGCAAAGGTGTTGTATGTTTCTTGTTATTGAATGGATATCAGATTTAGTTAAACTAAAGAAAAAAGGGCAAAAATGTTTAACCTCACTTTTGTAACGGGAATGAAAGAAAAATCAAAAACTTTTTGCCACTTTTGCCATATATTCATCAGAAACATAATAAAATGACAGGGTTTGTCACAGATAGAACATGCATATCCTGACAATCAAGTATAATCAAATCCTATATATGCCGGTTCTGTAAGTGGAATCCATAAGTAAATTCAGGCTTCTACCCCAAAACAGAAACCACCTTACTTTTGCCCTTCAATTCCTAACCTGCCTAACCTCAGAACTAAAGCTCAGCTTTCGTCATACGAGGTCCAGAATGTCAAATTTTGTTTTGTTTTGTTTTTTTTAGTTATAGATAATGATATAATTTAAATTAATTAGAATAAAAAATTTTAAAAACAAAGGTTAAAACTTATAAATAAATTCACTTCTTATCTATCCTTTAACAAAAAGATTACCCGGGCCACGTCTCCTTAGCAATGATGCTTCTTTTGACAACAATAGGGACCATTGTTCATTGGCTGTACACCGTGCCTATAGTTAGTATGCCAAGAGGTAGAATGACAGAGATGGAACCAAAATCAATAGATCATTGATTTTATGCTCAAATTTGATCCGTGCAAATGTACTTGTAATGGCATTTGGCAAAGATTGTCAGTTCTGGTGGAGTGTCTCCTGACAACTGATTACTTATCAATTTCAAAAAGACCTTCAGATATGATAAAATTAGAGATTTATGAATATTAGTAAAATATCCTTTATCTTGTCAGGATTCAGGCATAACATTCTTGTAATGGAAGTTGTTTTAGCTTAAATCAGATACCAAAAAATTCAACGTTTTCACAATCTGTAACTTGTGTTCTAAGATATTTTTGTCCTCCTCTAGAACTTTGACCCCCATGAAATAAAGAGCTTGATTCCCTTGAAATTAAGGTTATTCCTATTCACACATCTTTAAAAATTGCGTATTGGATGTATATCATGAGTGCAATAAATATAATTGAACCTCTGAACTTAAACCAAACAGCTAGCACTGAAAGCTGCTTCTCTTAAAAACTTTCTTTTTGGCCAAAGGCACAGGGTCTTGGCACGTTTAAAAATGCGAGCCTTGATCAAATAAAAAAAAACCAAAAGGTGATGCTGTAAAGTGGGACAGAGCTTCGATTGAATCTGCTTCCAGCCTGATCGAAAGAGAGTGCGCCCTTCTCTTGCTTTTTCTACCCTTCTATCAAAGAAATCCTCCCCATTTTTTCATCAGGCAAGGTCCACCATTCTTTGAACTTATGTGGGTAAAGACACCCCAGATTTTAGCATGCAGAAAAGATGAAAAATGTGGGGTTAGCATGTTTTGGCGCTTTTTTATGTTTGCTGCCAAAGTTAATTTGACTGAGCTCGATGCATCCAAGTGAACCACTAAAAGCATATGCAAAGAGTTCAGTGAACCTGAAAATGAATGCTTGACACAGTAAAATTCCATATCCAAAGCTCAATGTGGGACAGTGGAGACTGCTGTTTTGTACAATTGAATTCTTATTCATTTGCATTTCATTCAGGAAAAAGTAAAGCTTTTGAGTGGTGAAAAAAACAGCTTCCTTTTGGTCTACAGTTATTTCCAATTTGATGTAGTGGGGAGTAGGAACCAAGCCAAATACAATCAGGATTTATTGTTGTTTTTGGTTGAACAGCATCTATGAGTTTTTTTCGGGTGGGAAACAACCAGCAGCTTGCTATTTTCAAATGTTCCTCCCAATTGTACTTTGAGACAAAATATAATTAAGTTGCAGTGTTTTTGCACTTTGAGCAAAAACATTAGTACTAGTTTGTCTTTCCAGGTGATCACAAACTACAGTACAAATTCCATAATTATTTCTATTTATAACTCTGGGAACTGAATTTAGGGATAAAACAAAGGTGATGATAAGGGGGTTTACATACATCGATGCTAATAAATAATCATTTCAATCCTTATCATTGCATTAAAGAATTTTCAGCACCACTCACAAGATCTTTATTTATTTTATTCTAATCCTCAAACAACAGGTATAGTTTTCCCCCAAAATTTTCTATTTTTCAGCAACCAATATTTCTGTGTTTTCCCGTCTGGTGACAGGCTGAATTATCTTGGAGAGTATTTTTGTTTAATGCCTCGAGCTCAGGCATTCATTCATAAAATCTTACATTTCTTCAAAGTTTTTTGCATTTAAAGAAAAAAAAAGAAAGAAACAAAGATGATCACCAAATGAACACCAAAGAAATTGAAAACAGGAAACACAAAACATATTGCCTTGGCCAATATTTTCCTTTTTGGTCTTAATGAAACCCTGATGTTTCAGCTGATAATGTTAAGCTCATGTACTCTCTCACTTCTCTTGCTATCACATCTCTCAGCACATCCAAAAACTGACCGGCCGACACTCTATCCTCTCTCCTCCTCCTCTCCGCCACAACTGCACTTCCATTACTACCAAAACCACTACCAGCCGGAGCAAGAGTCAACGCCGTCAACGCTTCCTCATCCATCATCAGCCCCGCAGATCCCAATGCACTATCACCATCCAGCATTTGCTGATGATGACTCTGTATGATCTGTTCCTGTTGGTGTAGCAGCAGCTGCTGTTGTTGTTGTTGAAGCTGTCCTTCTCTTGCTCTCCTCTTCAACGTCGAGTTCCAATGATTCTTCACAGCATTATCAGTCCTTCCTGGAAGCAATCTAGCAATGGTGGCCCACCTGTTACCATGCCTAGCATGAGCAGCCAAGATGGTCTCATCCTCAGCATGAGAAAATGGACGGTGCTCAACATTGGGGCTGAGCTGGTTACACCATCTAAGCCTGCAAGATTTCCCAGATCGACCCTTTATATAACGGCTTATCAAAGACCAGTTCCTAGGTCCATATCTTTCAACAAGGCGAGTCAAAATCCTATCCTCCTCGGCACTCCAAGGACCTTTGATCTTCTCGGCTTTGTTCGAAGCCCTTGCAGAGAAAGATGACTCTGAAGAAGATGTATCAGATGATGATATAGAAGATGAACACCTATTCATTGCTTCCATCTTTTATCACTTACCCATTAGAGATCAGTAGAAGTAGAAGAGAAATGTGTTTAAGCTTTTGCTTGTTATTTGTATATAGAGAAGGAAAGGGAGGTGCATGAACATATTAGGCGCCTAGCATGTTGAGAAGGGGGTACTTCCAGGAAACTGGCTTTTACAAAGTTGGTGGTGGGTCAAGTATAGACTAGAGAGAGAAAGGTTTGTGTAGATGCTCATCCCCAGGCATAGTACTATTACATCATTTTTCTTTTATTTGTTCCTTGTGTTTTTGTCTTGACTTGCCAGTTTACCATTTTGGGTCTAATAATCCAATTCAAGTTGAAAATTGAGAAGTAATCCCTACCGAACTCTTTTTCCCTTCGAGTAAAAAAAAAAAAGAGCTCTCTTCGTGAATCTTGATGCAATTTAATTATAGTTATATAAAATTTCAAGGTTTTTAAAATTATTATGGTTTTAGCTATGTTTTATTGTATCAATTATAAGATTTCAAGACATTCACTTCATAAATTGTACTATTTCTACAACAATATAAAAGATTTTATGCGTTATAACAATTATTTTTGTTGTACCAATCATATGATCACGGATAAGAGCTTTAAAAAAAATACTTTTGCATGGCAAAAATTAAATTTAAATCCCACAACATTCTTTCATCTTAATGTACTTTAAAGCACACACAAAAAAAAAAAAAGGAATAATTTCTACAAATAGATAAAATAAGGAAAACTAATTAGTTTTAAATCATGGATCTTTGCATCTGATTTTGAAGAGACCAACTAAAAGTTTAATACTATATATAATTTCATTTGACTTATGTTATTTTTTTTAACATAAGAAATATATAGAAATAATATACTAATAAAAAATCACAACCTTATAAAATCATAAATTTTATCAATTTATAATATAAAAGTATAAGGAAACAAAATACATCAAATAAATAATTTTATCTAAAATTATGATCCATGTTCTTTTAAAGAAACAAAATCTTCAAAAATTGAATATGAATTAAGGTAATGTTTGGATAAATATTTATAAAGGAAAGGAAATGAAAGGAAAAGAAAATTTTTTAAAGGAAAGAAAATGATATATGTACTCTTTATTTGGATAATTAAAATTAATAAAATAAACAAAGGAAAAGAATTCTAACACTCATTATTTTATATAAAAAGTGAGAAAGAAAAGAAATGATTTATTACAATAAAAATTTTCAATTATAACATTTTATTGCTTATGATTTTAAAATACTCTTGAATCATAATATGTTTGCTATCTTGTATAGCTTCACATTACTATTATATCAGTGATTTTTAATCAAGTGAAATAGAAAAAATATTTTACAAACATACATTGATGGATTTTTTGGCTATTGTCAAAATTTCAGCACACTATCACTTTAACAATGTAATTATATAAAAGTTATTAAATATAGAAAAAATAATTACATAAAAACATTACATCTCATTAGCTAAAAAAATATGTCTATTCATATTCAATCATTCATCAAAATTAAATCACCAAAAAATTATAAAAAAATTTTATATTGGAAGAGACATGTGAAACTTACTTAAAAAACTAGATAGTTTTAAAAAAGTTAAAGAAGATTGTGATGTGGTTAAGTTTTTTTGACTATATTTTTAATATTAATAAAATGATGGATGTAATAATATTTTTATAAAAATAATTATTTTTTTTAATTTTCCTTTCTTTAGTTTTTCTCTCAAATTTGCATATAAAAAAAGTGAGAATTATAAGGGAACCAAATGTTATTAAATTTTCACCTATTTCATTTCATTTAAATTAAAAGTTTATCTAAATAAATGAAGGGTTTTTCTATTTTCATTACTTTCTTTTATTTTTCTTTCATTTCTATCCTTCCCTTCCCTTCCCTCCAATTCAAACATAGTGTAAATGTTTCAACAGTTTTTCTTTCAATGTTGACCACCAAGTTTTCTGAACTAAACTTTCTTATTAATTCATTTGATAATTTAAAATTAAAAAATTTATATAAATAAATCAATTATTAATATTATATTTTTAATCAAATACATATAACCCAATTGAGTAATTCATTTTAAAAGTTAATATAACTTAACTTGAAATTTTATATAATCACCTAAAACTAAAAAACCAATTCCAGCATGAATCAATCTATCATGTAAAATACCTTTCCAATTATCCATCCAAAATTGTTTTTATTCGACCAAAAACCAAATCCATGAAGTCATTTTTAAAAAAAATTTAATATCAAGTCATGTTGGTTGCTATCTAACCTCTAATTATATTAAAATCTATAGAGTCATTGTAAAATAAAAAACTATCAAGACAGTCATTGTTATGTATAAAACATTAACAAAGTATCGAGAAAAAAAAATTATCATATTGAGCTAAAAGACAAACACAAATATATTATATAAAGATAAAAATAAACTAAGAAACTAATCTTTAACAATTTTGTTATATATACTTTTAGAAAACTAAAAAATTAAGCGGTAAATCAGAACAAAAAGAGCTTAAAGAAACTTTTTAGAATAAAAAAAATGTTACAATAATTAGATCAAAGAAAAAAAATCTAAATTTATTTATTTTTATCCAATTGAAAGTGTAAATTAGAATTTAAAAAGTTAAATTAATTTTTTTAAAATTTGTATAATTGTAACTTAATATTTAAGATAAATTAATAAATATTAAATATTTGTGAATAATGATTAGTGGATAAAATAAATAGATAAATTTTAATATATTTTAATATTTAATCTGTGGGGGCCAATTTAAATTTATTTAATATATATAATATAAATATATATATATATATATATATATGTAAAGGAGAATTTTCAAAATCGTGGGGGCATTGGCCCCCTCTGATTTAGCTAAATAGCCGCTCATGCTTTTAAATCCATGGCGAAAATATTCATGAAAATGGGTGAAAAAAGTGAAGTCGAAGAGCTCGTTAATCTTGATATATTATCATTAATTTTTTTAAATTTTATAAATAAAATTAAATGCTTTTCTTAATTAATAAATGTATGTGATAGAAAAATAATAAAATCATTCTCGTACAGAGACACGCTGGCAGTAGCGGTTCTTATGGGCAGCGTTTTAAAACATGACTATAATTAAAATTAAAAAATTAATAAAAATTATCATAATTATAATTAAAAACTTATATTAAATAAATTTTATTAAAATTAATATTTAAATTTAACTGATATATTATAAAAGATGCAATAGAATCCAAACTTAAAATCCAACGGAGTATGATTCACGCGCTGGCGAAAAGACAAGTAAATTGGAGTCCAGCAATGTGAACGGGGATTGATATCAGCCGCTTACGTGGCACCATTGATAAGACTTACTCTTTTTTTTTAGTTTTATGGTGGGCCTGTGATTGTGTAAGTTTTGCAAGAAGCAGTTGGGCAGTTGATATTCCAGCTGGCAACCAGATGACATGAGGGTGGGCCCAATTTGTCTCCTTCCAACCCATTTGCCTGTCGGTTTGGTCCTGTTGGAGTCTGGCGGATTTAGAGCCCAACTCCTCGTGACAACCGATAATGGCTGGTTTCTCATCTTTGTACTACTGGTCAACCCATTGGTTAATGGTTGTTGATCTTCCCTTTTTTTTTTTTTTAATAATTCTTTTGTTTCCTGATATTATATTTTTAAGGTAGATTTGGATGCAACTGGAATTTCGGTGTGATGCAGTTGGCATTCAAAGTTATCGTTTACATCCAAACGATACAAAAGCAAAATAAACAGTTGAATGAATTCAATTGTGACACAATTTTTTTTTTTTTTTTTACACTGGAGCTTTAAGGTCCAGTTGAAATTCTTTTGTTTTCACCGTCTTTTACTTTGTAATTTTATCTATTTTAAAATTCTCTTTTTTACCCTTAAAAATAGTGTAAGTACAAAAATATCCCCACCAATTGTCTTTTTTTTTTTAAATTTTTTATTCAAAAAATTTTAAATAACTTTGTTAATTTAAAATAACAAATAAATTTTATTATAATAAACTAATAAATAAATATCTTAGTAATTAAGTAATTAATTAAAATAAATTATTATATTTAAACTTTAAACAAATACATAATATTTTTATTTTTTATTTTCTTATTTCATTATACTTCATCATTTCTTCATCACTATTTTTTTATCTAAACATATATTTTATTATTATTATTAATTTTAATTTTATTGTCACCCTAACAGAACCTTACTTTGTTACACACACTCCATTTAGTATGTGACAGAGTAAAAGCATTGGCTTTCACCTGTTAAAATTAGTTAATGGTATTGCTTTTGTATTCAAAGCTCTTTTTAGCTCCCAACTCATAAAAATTGCTTAGACAAAAGAAAAAACTTTGTAGTATTTAAATGCCCAAATCTCTCTAATATGTTGCTTTTTTTTTTTTTTAATTTTATCAGAGTATGAATTTTGGCTCGAAAGGATATACAAATCTCTAAACTAAGAATACATAGTACTTTGTTGGACCAAATATCCAAGTCCTATTGGCTCAAATAGATGGAAAACCTTTTTACTATAATTTTGTAATTGTTTAATTATAATAAAAAAATTATGTAATGATCCGTTATTTTGTAAATGTGTTTTAAATTATATTATTGATTATAATATAATAATTGTAAGCGATATATTTTATAATAAAAAATGATTTTGGAAGAGAGATATTTGTTGTGTTGGGTATTGTTTCTCTTTTCCGTAGACAGCTGGTTAGTCCAATAGGGCTGTGGGCCGAGTAGAGAGGGAGGATTGAGTATTTTTTATTGGTGGTAGCCCAAAATTACCAGATATGGGCCATATATGGGCTAGTTTTGATATTTTGGGTTGTGTCCTCCAAATTGTGTGATTCTGGTTAAACCGTATAGCTCACTTTCCTTTTTCCCATTCTTTATTATATCTGAAAGTTTCATCACCCGAATCAACATTTTGATTTATATTCCTTCCAAGCTGCAATAATAATTCCATCCGACATATATATGTCAATTTTGTGCATATATATATTTATATATATTGGTCTATTCTCATCCCATTTCTTATATAGCTTCCGTTTGTTGTAGTTTGTTCTGTATCTGCTTGTTTTCTAGCTTTTGTTCTAACAGGTTGCTTCTTTTTATTATCCTGTCTTGTTTCTCTGTTGGTCTAGTTGTTTCTTCTACTTTCCTGCCGCTATCAAAGCTGTCAGCAGCTTTATACCTTTTTTTTTTTGGTATGGAAATTCCATCCAACTCCCCCTTTCATTTGGATGAGTGGGATTTTCATTTGATTCTATAGGGGCAATAACTAGCTAGCTAGTCCCAGTGGCGTTGCTTTTGTATTTTTGATCTTCTTAACAGAACCAGGATTTGCAAATCAAACTGACTTCAAAAGTTGAATGGCAAAGCTTGTACTTAAATTAATGAAGAGCTCTTGGCCAAAAAAAAGTAATGACGAGCTAATCGATTGATTGCGAAAGGGATTGTCTGACAAGATGTCAACATATATTGGTGGCGAGAATTTAAGCCTAGGAGGCCTATGAAAGTAAATGCTCGGAATTTCAGCCACCACAGAAAGTTCTATTTGGGAGCCTGTCAAATTCAATCTGCAGACTTTGACGTTTGAGTTTCGTTAAATGCTAACCATTAGTATTTGCCTCTACATTAACCACGGAACTTTCCCTGACATCTTTTTGGCTCCCCAATTCAGATTTGCCAGATCATTTCCAGCAAAGATTTAACTAAATCTTAAAATGTTGTGAAAGTCGATTGGATAAACGTTTAATGCAAAAAGACAAGCACTTTTTACCTTTCTGCCAAAGTTATCTGCAGAATTTGTAGCTAATGAATTATGCCATGCTAAAAGTTTTGCTTAACCAGAAAACTTTTCCGTCATTAATGAACGTGTCATGTTCATTGTCCAGTTCGAGACAAAGGGTATGTCGGCTTTCAATCTTATTCTCAAGGCAGAAACAGGAGCAGATATTGGCTTTCCACAACATGAAAGTGACAGAGCAGCTAATTTAGGTTTGGCATCTGGCGCAAAACCAGCTAGTTTGAACCATGGAACATAGACATAGTAGAGCCATGCTGATCTGTTTCTTTCCATCATTGAACAAGCGAAAACATTAAGAGAAAACAGTTTTATGGTACTCACGTAAAATTTCCAAGTATACAAATAACACAAATTCTAATGAGCTCTTACAAAGAAAATACTTAGTTCCGGTCCTGGTGCTCCATCTGGATTAATCATGTATAGAGCTTCCGAGTCCTTTGATCCAACCACCCTCTCAAATCTGGCTCTCATGTACGTTAATTCCCCATCGGCTGTTTCCTTCTCATTTGGGCTTGGAAGAACCCCTGCACCCATTGACACACCTCGCAAGAGCTGCATAACATGAAGCTCATCGTCAGACAATTGTTTCCTCCTGATCGAGTAACCCATCTTTCTTCCATTACAGAACACTGCCCAGACAAACTCCTCCAACAGTTTCTTCTTGTGAGTCTTGGTTTCACTCTCTAGAGCAATTCTGACTATATCAGATGCCATTTCCTTTTGAAGTACAGTGGTAAGCATGGGTAGCTCTATGACAAACATTGGCACGCAATGGGGATCATCTTGTATTGCTAGGCAAACTCTGCCTTTACGATAGCCAAAAATTGTACCTGTTGTAGCACTGTCCTTCAGCAAAGGCTTCCGAGGTCTGCCCAATAGTGCAACCATCTTGCAACCCGAGGTTAGCATAGGGAAGAGCTTGAACATACGCCAGAGACCGCCACTACCGGACTTTCGATGCTTCTCTCCTGGAGTGGGCCGGAGCAAGGACAGTATTGCCGGATTGTCCATTTGGAAATATGGACTAGAGTGAATCGGTGGCATTATCGGACTTTGTTTAGAGTACCCAACTCAAGAAGCTTGATGGAAGCTATTCTGAGGTGAATGACAAAGATGAAACTAAATAGAGGGAGAAAAGGGAGAGCTATGAGAAATAAAAGGAGTGAGTTAGGCAGGTGGTTAGTCACTTAGTTTGATTGTCCTTGGAATCTTTGAGGTGGGGAAGAGAAGAGAAGGGAGGCTACAAGTAAGAGAAGAAACAATGAGACTAAAGCTTGATGTGACCAAGTTTAGTGATGAAAAAGAGGGAGTTGAATGCATAAGATAAGGGAGGTCGGACCACAACTTGTGGGGAATGAGATGAAGAGAAAAAACACTCTCAAAAAGATGAAAAAAGGACTCTGGTAATGTTGGGTTTAGCATGTGCCTCTCTGATCATTACATGGGGCATCAACATCAACTGCTTTATGCTTTTCCAAACCAATCACAAACTCTCACTAATTATTGAGGTGCAGCTCATCTTCCCTCAAATTTTCTACTGTTTATCCGTGAAATGGAAAAAACTTCGCTTTTGTTTGTGAATGACCCTTTCTCTGCCTCTCAGCTACTTTTCCTTTTTTATTGTGCCAGATCATAGTCTCATTCGATAGAGGCATTTCAGGCGGCAGCACAACTGAAATATTGATCGTGTTCTTTTGAAACTCCTTCAATTCTTTCTTAATGTTAATGCCCTGTTAATGGTTGCCTAACAAAGTAATTCTACTTATGTTTAGCAGCCATGTGAAAACAAGACAGGTCGTTGTCAGAGAGGGGTTTATCTGAAAAAGACTAATTAAAAAGAAAAAAAAGCACCATCAGCATCATCACAGTACCTTGAATATCTCCAAAAAAATTCTAGATAAATCATCTTGTCTTAGCCATCTTTTTGCTGTAATGTTACACAGCAATCTGGTTTTCAAAATGCAGAACAAGAATTATATACATTTCTCTCAATAAATGTGTGATAGATAGTCATGGACCACACTGAAAAAACTTGCTCCATCTTAACTTGATATGTTTTAAATCTGCTTTTGGTTTTGGCCCCCCAGACTGATTAGACAAAGGGTTACATTTCATATGAATATACTTCGCGTGTGAAAGTTGAATAGCTTAACAGCTAGCCTGGGCTCCATATCAGAGTTTGCTAATGGAATTTGATGAATTTGGACTGCAAAAATGCAAGCTAAGAAGCAAACTTGGTCCAATGACTTACAACACTGCAAAGTCTAGACTGTGTTTGAAGATAAAATCGGGTAAAGCTAAGCTGAAATGATGGATATGATGTTTTCGGCTTGAAAAATCTTGATCTATCATTTGATTTGAAGATGATCAAAATTACTATTTACTTTTCCTAAGTGCCAAATATCGTTCATTTTCTACCATCTTTTCAGATCGGGACAATGGACTTTGATATTAGTATATCCAAACCAGGGGAGTTTCAAATGGGATTAAAGTAATCTAAAATGATTCTACGATCTTAATGCTTTGTCCCTGCCTTGTAACTTTTGTGCCAATGATGGGACTTCCCCATCCCATGCCACTTCACTTGAAGCTCTACTTGACTTATGGCTGGTCTTCCTTTATTTGCAATTATTTTCTCAAGAATTGAGTTCTGCCACTGTAGGTTAATTGCTAATCCATGATCGAACACGTTCAGACAATAGAAGAAGAGGATTTCTAGTTCATCTCCTTTGAAATTTTTACTTAAAGTAACATTGGGTTTAATTACAGCTGTGTTTCAGAAAATTTAACTTGGTAACTTTCTAATGGCTTCAATATAATTATTGTTAATGATTACTTAATCATGTTTAAGTGCAGGTTCAGGAAAAGACCTAATTATCAGGTAACCATCCAATCGAAAAAGTTGGCAACAGATAGATCTTTTAAAAATGGAAAATGGGCACCTGAATAATTTCTTTGATACAAGTCTTGATACTTGATAGCTGAAACCAGCAGGGGCAAAAGTGAAGCATATGTCCCAAACAATTCTATATTTTTCCCAAGGTGCTTACCCTTTCAGGCTTTAGAAGTATTTTTCCCAAACATGAATCTGGTGCTCTTTTCTCCCTTAGTCTTTTTTTTTTTTTTTTAGTATTTAATTGGAATATTTTATATCTTCCAATTTGCAAAATGTCAAAGAGCATGATATGCTTCCCAACTCTTCCATATCATATCCAAGAACCTCATCCAAACTGATTAATTAATTGTGTGTAACCATCTTCATCAGTACTAGAAATGTCCTCGTTTCTGATATAAAAAGCCTATAAGAGGATTTGAATGTGAAATTACTGCCTAGACTCCATGCCTGATCTCCTACTGCCTAAGATATGGCTTTGACTTAACATTGAGAACTTAGGACCCTGCTCTCCAGGCTCAAAATAAGACAATGCTTTGATGGTTTACAAAACATGGCCAAGCAGGAATATGCACTTTTCCTCTAAAAGTGAACTCCTCTTATAGTTTTCGTAGCAATTAGTGCCCTAGTTGTATCTCACTAAGAAGCTTTCTTGTTGAGAAATTATCCTTAAAAAGTAAAACCATGACTCTCATCTCATGCATTCCTTGCAATTAGCAAAAAAGACTGATTATTGATTACATTTTGTAACAAAGATTTTAATTTTCTTTTGAAAGGAAAAAAAAATCCATATTTCCAACTTCGACAAAGAATTAAAGAATTAAGGCTGGATATAATGGAAGTCAAACAACTAGGGGAAACATTGGGCCCAAGCTAATCAGGCAGGTTTGTTACCTGAAATGTGATCTGGTGTCAGGTAATGGATCAAAACCTCAATTCCTTTTATAGAGGTATCAGCATGTGGAATTACAAGGGATAGGCAGACAGCAAGAGGCTAATGGCTATGGCAAGTTAAATGCCACTTTTTTCTCTTTCCTACATGCTTTATCAAGGAGCAACAGACTGTTTCTATCTTACAAGGCGAGAGTTAGATAAATTCAATCGTCTGAAATATGGGGTTTGGCTCTATATGTCTATGGTATGGAATTTGGCTATTCCAATTCCTTTGAATATGAATAATCTTTCTTTCACAAAATAGTGACATATCTTTGAAAAGATCTGGCAAACATATACTAGTATTTATTTGCATAAAAAAATCGATTTGTAAAGAATAATCTTTGCAGGATATCGATATCCAGTCAAACTGGGTTGGATACAAGACGATAACAAAAACTAAAACTATATTATCATAATTTTGCAGGCCATACAAAAGACAAAGGGAGTAGACTAGCAAACTAGCAATGCTGGAAAAAAAGATCAAACAATTCTTATAGCTTCCTAGTGGCAAAAATGGGTTTTGAATTGCAGAAAGGTTAGACAGGTGAAAGCTTCCTGGGCTGTTGAGCTTGATGCACCAGAGGGCATAGGCTTACAAGAAACAAGTGATATCAATCTACTGCGCGGTTGCAAGGCCCATGTTTAAATTTTGATAATTTATTATGAGAATCAAAGCCCACTCAATGATCCAAACAAAGTCAATTGTTTAACTGCAATACATAAAGATCAGGGTTTTACCTTAGGTAAGTGCAATAATGGTCTCGGAAAGAACTAAAAACAGGGAAGCTCGGTTTGTCTGATATATATGTACGAGAATGTGAATATCCCATAAATCTGGAATTGGATTCCACATTGAAAGTCCAAGTCAAGTGCAAGCATACCATAGATTCCAAAAACGAACGGTTCCGAGATTCCCGGATGACTCAAACTCTATCCCCTTATACACACCTGCTTACATGTGATTCCTTAGAGTTAGTGTCTCCTCAAACTCTATCCACTTCTTCACCATTCTGTTACGCGGTCATTTTCAACCAATTTCAGTAGTAGAATCATCTTCACTATCGCTACAGGGAAGAGTCAACGCCAGAACTAGAAAATAATGGCTTCTTCACAAACTCAAGTATCCTTACTACAAGACAAAATAATAACAGCTCCATACGGTTCCTGGAAATCCCCCATCACCGCCGATGTCGTTTCAGGCTCCTCCAAACGGCTTGAAGGTACCGTTGTTGACTCCCAAGGCCATCTCTTTTGGCTCGAGTCACGTCCTTCTGAATCAGGGTAACTTAAAATCTTAAAACTCCCAATACCCATTTGATTTTATTTGTATATTGGAGACTGCAATTTCTGTTTTTTTATATAGACGGGCGGTTCTTGTGAAAGAAGCGACGAAGCCTGGAGATGAACCAATTGATATTACGCCAAAGGAGTTTTCTGTACGGACAGTGGCTCAAGAGTATGGAGGAGGAGCGTTTAGGATTTCTAGGGATACTGTTATTTTCTCCAATTATGAAGATCAGAGATTGTATAAGCAATCAATCAGTTCCACAGGTTCAAATCATCACTGTATCTGTTTTTCTTTGAAGATAAGGTTTGACTGGAATTAATTAACTGATTTTATTGGGTGGCAAAGCAGATTCTTGTCCTGTGCCAATTACTCCAGATTATGGGGGACCGCTTGTCAGTTATGCTGATGGAATTTTTGATTCAAAGTTTGATCGTTATATCACTGTAATGGAAGGTTAGACCTTTGGATATGTTGCTTATCTCTAGTGATAATGCGGTGAATTGTCCTTTTTTATTGATTCAATTTTATCACCTTGATAGATCGCCGTGGAAGTAGTATAAATTCAACCACAACAATCATAGCAGTACCACTTGATGACGGGAATATCCAAGGTAAAAGTTTCTCTGATATTGAACTTGATCTTGATTGTGAGTTATTCTGCATTATGATTATGATATGGTTTTTACAGGGGTTTGGTTTTTTTTTTTGTTTTGGATAAACTGAATTTTAATTCATCTAAAAACAGCAGGAATCTGCTACAATATAAGTGTTCTACAACTCAACAAACAAAGGAAAAACAATTCGTTAACAGATTATTCTAGAAATTCTACATTCAGATTCCAATCTTCACTAAGTTTTTTGTTTACCATATCTCCTGCAATATGTTTCAATCCATGCAGCCTGTATCTTACAATTTCCTTGACTTTGTCCACCATTTGTGCAGTCGTCATCTCCCTTTGCTTGAATATGCTCTGATTCCTTTCCCCCCATATGAAGTATATACATGCATTCTAGGCAATTCTCAATAGAATTGAGATCAAAGCTTTCCCTTTTAATCTATTTTCTGCCCAGCTCAGTTCTGTGTCCCAACTTCCTACTCTTCTATCAATGTTGCATAGCTGAAGGATCTTTTGCCAAACTTCTTTTGAATAGACACACTCAAAGTAAACATGGTCTCTTGTTTCATCTTCATTGTGGCATAAGTTGCATCTACTATCAATTCCCATTCCCCATGATCGCAACCTCCTTCATTGAAAGCCTATTTAAAATCGCCATCCACGTTATTAGTAAATGTTTTGGGATGTGATACTTGAACCATATTAGTTTCTGCCATCCCACTTTCCGTTGTTGTGGTCTGATCTTTTCCCATACCATGGCAGTGTCATAACGTCCTTTTGGAAATGGCCATACCTCCACTCCGTTTTCCTCTTTGATGACAATTTGCGTGATCTGCCTTATTGGAAGCAATTTCCTCTGATTCCAACTACTAGTTTGCTTGGCAGCTACTTGCCATATGGTCTTTCCCTTCAATTCATAAGCTTCAATCCAAGCAATCCATAAAGAACTGGCTTTTGCAATTATTGACCAGATGTTCTGCAAGACACAAGCTAGATTCCAGGTCAAGATATCTTTTAACTCCAAGCCCTCCCTCAGACTTAGGATAGCATATTGCCTTCCAACTTACTCTAGCTCCTTTTGCTGATCCTTCTTTTCCTTTCCAAAAGAAACCAGAACATAACTTGTTTATCCTCTTCAGCACATGTTTTGGGAGGATGAAATGCCTACACCAATAGCTTTGCATGCTAAAAAGCACTGACTGTACTAGTTGTAACCTGCCAGCATATGATAGGTGTCTTGTAGCCCAGCTGTTAATCCTTGCTGTTATCTTGTCAACTAAGGGTGTGCAGTCTTTCTCTGTGAGCCTTCTAGACACCAATGGGACCCCAAGGTACCTGACTGGTAACATACCAATCTTAAACCCAGAAGCTTGCTGGATTCTGGCAAGTTTTTCCTGCTAACCCCTGCCTGATAGAGCTTACTTTTCTCACAGTTCAACTGTAGGCCAGACATATTATAAAATGCCTCTAACACCACCTTTATCCCTATCACTGAGTCCAATGTTCCCTTTGCGAAAATCAACAAGTCATCAGCAAAGCAAAGGTGAGTTAATTTAAGTCTTTTGCATTTAGGATGATAATCAAAGACACCATCTACGGCAGCAGCATCCAATAGTCTCGACAAAACATTAATAGCTAGATCAAACAAGTAAGGGGAAAGTGGATCTCCCTGCCACACTCCCCTTGCTCCGTTAAAGTAGCCTACAAGTCCACCATTAATCGATAAGGAGAAGAAAGAAGTAGTAATGCAACTTCTTATCCATCCTATAAACTGATTCGGTAACTTCATGGCATACAAGACTGAGAGTATGAAGCTCCAGTCCACTGAATCAAAAGCCTTCTGAAGATCAATTTTGATTGCACATCTTGGAGATAAAGTGGATCTGCCGTATCCTTGAACCATTTCTTGAGCTAGCAATACATTATCTGTGATGCTTCTAGCTTCTATAAATGCGGTTTGATTACGACTTATCATCCCAGGCAGAGTTTCCTTTAACCGGTTAGCCAGAATCCTAGCGATACATTTGTAGATTGTGGTGCAACAAGAAATCGGTCTGTAATCCCTTATACTATTAGGATTGGTGCATTTAGGAACTAATGCTACTATTGTAGAGTTGAAAGCAGGTAGCATATTCCCAGATTGAAAAAAAATGCTCTATAGCCTTAGTAACATCATCTCCGACAATGCTCCAAGTCTGTTTGAAGAAATGAGCATTAAAACCATCAGGTCCTGGGGATTTCTCACCATTCAATGAGAACATTGTCTTCTGAATTTCCTCTTTAGTTACTAGTTGTATGAGAAAATCTTGACCCTTTGCAGATAAGGTCCCTTGTAGAAGCTCTGCCAAACACTAATGTGTGCATCCTGTAACATTTTGATCCGCAGTTCCAATTAACTTCTGAAAGAAGGAGGTTGCTTCCTGTGAAATTTGGTCAAACGTATCCAATCTCTTCCCTTCTGAATCCATCAAGACTCGTATGGTATTCTTTTTATGCTTTGCTGCTACCAAATTGTGGAAAAATTTTGTGTTTTGATCACCTTCTTGCAGCCATCTTATTCTTGATTTCTGCCTATAATAACTCTCTTCGGCCTTCATCAGGTCCTTGAGTTCTTCATATAGCCTTCTCTCAATCACAACTAGTTCTTTTGGTGGGTTTTGAGCTAGAATGGCTTCTTGCATTAGTTCCAGCTCTTTCCTCTTTGTCTGCACTCTACTAGACAGATTTCCATAGTTTTGAAGATTGAACTTCCTGAGCTCCAGTTTCAACCGCTTTAATTTCTTATGCAGTATTAGCATTGGGCTACCTTTAATAGGGTCTTCCCAGGATCTTTCCACAATTAACTTGAACTCCGGATTCCCTGTCCAGTAGTTAAAAAAATTAAAAGGCTTTGGAGGGGATTCAATTGTCATGCTGAGTTTGACAAGTGCAGCACAGTGATCAGATACTTCTGGACCTAAGAACTCAACATGCGACTGTGGGAGAGCTAAAAGCCAAGAGTCATTTATCAATACTCTATCCAACTTCCTAACTGATGGTTAGACCAAGTAAATTGAGGTCCAACATAAGCATGATCAAACAAGCCTAGTTGAGTTAAGCAATTCTGAAAATCCTTCATCTCTGAGTTTGCTGATTGATCTCCATTATAATCCGAGCTTTCAGAGGGATGGACTGTAATGTTAAAATCCCCAGCCAAAATCCAAGGGTCATCTTGCAATGTACCACTGATGTGAGTTTAAGTTCAACCACAGGTTCCTTCTTTGAACACCGTCGTTATTCCCATAAATGGCAGAAAAATTAACTTTCCTGATTTCATATTGTAACACACAAGTAATACTTTGCTCAGAAAACTCTAGTGGGTCTACTTGCACATGATCTCTCCATAATAACCATATCCTTCCGTTTGGAGATGCTGCATAATTGTGAAGAATACACCAACCACGAAAATGCTTTTCCAGCACAGGCTGCATTTTATGATGCTTTATTCTAGTTTCTAATAAACACACAATATCTGCCCTTATTCTATTTATTCTATCTACTACACCTTTTTGTTTTCGAGGATCATTAAATCCTCTAGTGTTCCATACTATCAGCTTCATGTTGAAGAACAACTAGGCTTACCTTCAGAGGTAGTGGTTTTCGCCTTAACCTTCTTCCCCTTATCAATTGGACCTTTCTTCTTGCTTTTAAGGGCCTTCATTAAATCAGCGACACCTGCAGCTGCTGCTCTCTGTTTCTTTGGTGAGTATGGAATTATCTCATCAGCCTCATTTTTTTGAACTCTGATGTACATTACCTTCATCCACTACCAATTCTGATTCCTGCACAGCTTCTAGTATCGAGAATCTATTAACAGAACCTGCTCTAGCAGTTGAGAGTGCAATCGGAATCATAGTCTCCCTTATGGCACTACATACCTTCCTCAAAGACATCATCAGGAGGTTTTACAGTTATTCTGCCATCTGTCTGTTGAGGGGGAAAGTACTCCAATGCTTGATCCACTGGGGCTGCAAATAGATTCCTCCAATCCATTTGCAATCTCCTTTCACTACCTTGCAGATCGACAATCTTCCCTGCATTCAGCCCAACAACCACGCAGTCCTCATTGTTAATCTTAGTATTAGATTGATCCTTACCAGAATTCTCAAAGGAAGAGGATTGTGAAGCAAGAGATGGTTTCTTGGACATCGCCGATCGCTACTCTCTCAAAACCCCAAATTAAGTTCAATGAAAAACCAAATCACCAAATTTATTTCCGAACCAAAGAAATCACTACTGGAATGGAAGAAATTAGATGAAACTAGCTTGTAATGATGAAATTTTGCACCAGAATCGATGGCTTAGGTGAGGAAATCCTCCACTCAAGAAAGTCCTGCTATCATGAGCCGAGAGCTTTTCCTAATTGTGCGCCTGGTTTTTGTTTTTGTATGTTATCGGTTATTGTTTGTTGTTTCACATTTTTACAAGGAATGATTTTTGTTGCCTGTTTTCAACCTTCAGAATCAAAAATATTAGTGAGTGGCAATGATTTCTATGCTTTCCCACGTTTGGACCCTAAAGGTGAAAGGATGGCATGGATTGAGTGGAGCCACCCTAACATGCCGTGGGATAAAGCAGAGCTCTGGGTTGGCTATATTTCTGAGAATGGGTGAGCTGAATTCTTTCATTGCATAGCTCTACTTGAGCCATCTTTTTATTTCCCATAACCAGTTTTCTATTATCTTTTTTATTTTCTTCTTCACATTGAAAACTTGATTGTTCTGTTTAGAGATGACAGAACTCCTGTTTTCGCCCAAATTTGTTGATGAATGCTATTCTTTTCCAGTACCATAAATATCATTGATATCTATTGATTGATTTTTCATGCAGAGATGTGTACAAATGTGTTTGTGTAGCTGGTTGCGATCCTAAAATTGTGGAGTCTCCCACCGAACCAAAGTGGTCCCCTACAGGTATTCTATAATGATTCACTTGATTTGAGAGCAATTTTTTTTTTTTTTTCTGATAATTTTTGTGAGCAATCTTAAATATGATAAATAGGATTTCAATATATCATCCTAGTATAAACACTAAAATATTAGTTTGCATGAATGAAGTAATTTGTTCTTTGACATTTGTGGCATCAGATTTCCATTTTTTCTTCCTTGATAATAGCAATGAAATCTTGAAACTTGAATTCATTCTTGCAATATCAATGTCCAAATCCTGACTCTAGTACATTTTTTGTGCCTGGTTTGAGCCAATGAATTCTATGCTTTTCCTCTTCCTTTTGATATTCTTGCTGATCTTACAAGAAAGTAATGATTCTGTGGGAAAACACTTATTTATAGCTGGTTGTAATCTTGTAATCTGTATATTTATATTTGTATCTCTAGAATTAAGTATTTGTATCCCTAGAATTAAGGAAGATTTAGTTTCCTAGTTTAACCCCTAGTTAGTTGTATATAAACCTAAGATTCTTGTATAATTTAAAATAAGCAGTTTTTCAAAATACATTCAATTTTCACACTGATTTATTTCTTAGTTTTTCCACGTGGTATCAGAGCTTTAGGCTTTTCTTGGGAAGAAAAATTTTCAGCCTTCATTGTTGACTTTTTTAGGCCTTCGTTGTTGAATCTTGTTTAGGCCTTCATTGCCGAATCCTTTCAAAGAAAGATATCACTATCACCCAATTTGAGGAAATATTAACTAGGAAAATCACTGGAGTACTATAGATGTCTCAGAAACAAGGAGAGTTCAACAGGGAAGAGATTGAAAAACTGAGAAACTTATTGAAAATCCTTGAAAAGCCTACTATGGTTTGTTCTTTGGGTAAAGTTTCTAGTTTAGGTAAAGCTTCCGGTTCTCATGGATTAAATGTCTCGGCTAAGCCTATTACGAGTTCTTGGATCATTGACTCAGGAGCCACAGACTACATGACACATTCCCCACAAAAGTTTAGTACATATAACCTGTGTCCTAGTAATAAGAAAATTGTTGTTGCTGATGGTTCACTTACCATAGTGGCAGGATTAGGAAATGTTCAAGTTAATCCCTCGTTTGTTCCCAAAAATGTTTTTCATGTTCCTGGATTGTCTACTAATCTGATATCTATACAAAAACTTACCAGAGATATGAATTGCAAAGTAAATTTTTATCCTTCTTATTGTGAATTTCAGGACCAGAGTTCGGGGAAGATGATTGGATTTGCTAAGGAGGATGGACTATACTATCTTGAGACATCAAATAACACAAGTAGTATAAAAAATAGTTTACCTTTGTCATTTCTTTCTGAAAAATCTTTCAATAAAGACAAACTCTGGCTTTATCATTTTCGTCTTGGACATCCTTCTTTTGGAACCTTGAGAAACATGTTTCCTTCTTTGTTCAAAGAATTAAATGTTGAAGATTTTCATTGTGATATTTGCGAATTTGCAAAACATAGACGTGTGTCTTTTCCAATCAGTAACAAAAGAAGTTCTACTCCCTTTTACTTGATTCATAGTGACATTTGGGGTCCCTTTACAATTCTTAATATTTCTGGTACGAGATGGTTTGTTTCATTCATAGATGATTGTACTAGGGTCTCTTGGGTTTTTTTACTTAAATCCAAATCAGATGTGAATAGTATGTTTTTAAGCTTCCAAAACATGATCCAAAATCAATTTGGAGTAAGAATCAAGAGATTTAGGTCTGATAATGCAAGAGACTACTTCAACCAGAGTCTATTCATCTATTTCCAAAAAGAGAGGATTATTCATGAGTCATCTTGTGTTAATACTCCACAGCAGAATGGAGTGGCAGAGAGGAAAAACAGCCATTTACTAGCCACAACCCGAGCCTTTCTTTTTCAAGCAAATGTACCTAAATCTTATTGGGGGAAGCTGTTCTCACTGCCACACACATTATAAATAGGTTACCTTCAAGAGTTTTGGGATTTAAAACTCCTATGGAACTACTCTCACAATTTTATCCCAACCTCAATACCACAAACAATCTCACACCTAGGATATTTGGTTGTACATCATTTGTTCATGTTCACAGTCATAACAGGGGAAAGTTGGATCCAAGAGCGATTAAGTGTATTTTTGTGGGGAATTCTTCAACTCAAAAATGATATAAGTGCTATCATCCTCCTACCAAAAAATTTTATGTGTCTGCAGATGTCACTTTTGAAGAAAATAAATCATTTTTTACTCAACCTTATCTTTAGAGGAAGACTTCATTCATGGAAGATAAGGATAAAGGCTTCTTTTTGCTTGATTTGCCCCCTTCTTCAACATTTACACCCATTAATTCTTCTGAGTCGAAACCTATTTCTGCTGAGCCCAAGTCAAACACTAAATTTGAGTCTGAACCCATTCCAAATACGAAAGATGTGACAAAGATAATATTGTTCTTGATTCTATGAAGGAATTACAGGTGTACTCAAGAAGGAAAGTTTCAGATCCTGAACCTGTGCCAGTCCAAGAACCTGATCCTAACTCTGAAAATGAGGTAACTACAGTTTTTGACTCTGTTTCTCAAAATGAGCATGAATCTCCTAAAACTATAACTAGTAATTATGATTTGCCTATTGCCATTAGGAAATGAATCAGAGAATGTACCAAGCATCCACTATACCCAATATCTAATTTTGTGTCATTTGAAAAATTCTCACTATCCCACAAAAATTTTCTTGTGAGCCTAAACACTATTTTTGTTCCAACTACATTATCCGAGGCATTATCCAGTGAGAAATGGAAGCAAGCCATGAAAATAGAAATGGAGGCTTTAGAGAAAAATCAGACATGGGAACTGGTAGAGTTGCCTAAAGGAAAAAATCTAGTGGGGTGTAAATGGGTTTTCACTGTAAAATACAAGGCAGATGGTACTGTTGAAAGGTATAAAACCAGGTTAGTGGCTAAGGGCTACACTCAAACCTATGGAGTGGATTACCAGGAAACCTTTGCTCCAGTTGCCAAGATGAATACAGTTAGGATTTTGTTATCATTGGCTGCAATTTGATGTAAAGAATGCTTTTTTACATGGTGATTTGGAAGAAGAAATATATATGAAGGTTCCACCGGGATTTGGAGGTCATCTAGAAGCAAACAAAGTATGTAGGCTAAAAAAGACTTTATATGGCCTTAAACAGTCTCCTAGAGCTTGGTTCAGGAGATTTGCTAAAGTGATGCTAGCAATGGGATATAAACAGAGTCAAGGAAATCACACATTGTTTATCAAGCACTCTGATTTAGGGAGAGTCACAGTTCTATTAGTGTATGTTGATGATATAATTATAACTGTAGATGATGAAAAAGAGAGAGAATCTCTAAAACAGTGTTTGGCTAGAGAATTTGAGATAAAAGAGCTAGGGAGATTGAAGTACTTACTAAAAATTGAAGTAGCTCACTCACGGCATGGTATTTTTATCTCACAACAGAAATATGTGATGGATCTTCTGAAGGAAACTGGAAAGCTTGCATGTAAATCTGCAAATACCCCTATAGATCCTAATCATAAAATTGGAGAAGCTAATGAAGATGTTGCTGTAAATAGAGAGATGTACCAAAGATTAGTTGGAAGACTTATTTATCTCTCACATATTAGACCTGATATAGCATATGCTGTGAGTGTGGTAAGTCAATTTATGCATAGTCCTAAAGAAGTGCACCTACAAGCTATCTACCGTATATTGCACTATTTGAAGGCCAATCCTGGGAGAGGTATCTTATTCAAAAGAAATTCGGGGTTAGTTCTAGAAGCATATACAGATGCTGATTATGCAGGTTCAGTAATTGATAGAAGATCCACCTCAGGCTACTGCACTTTCTTAGGTGGTAATCTTGTGACTTGGAGGAGTAAAAAACAGAATGTGGTGGCAAGATCAAGTGCTGAAGCAGAGTTCAGAGCAATGGCTCAAGGAATTTGTGAACTAATATGGTTAAAGATTATCCTAGAAGACTTGAAGATCAAATGGGATGGACTAATGAGACTCTACTGTGATAACAAGTCTGCAATAAGCATTGCACACAATCCTGTGCAACATGACAGAACAAAACACATTGAAGTAGATCGGCATTTCATAAAGGAGAAACTAGACAGTGGGTTGATTTGTACACCTTATGTATCAACCAAGGGTCAACTTGCAGATGTGTTGACTAAAGGTCTCAGCAGTGCAACATTTCAAGAAATTATTTTCAAGCTGGGAATAGAAAACACCTATTCACTAGCTTGAGGGGGAGTGTGGGAAAACACTTTTTTGCAACTGGTTGTAATCTTGTAATCTGTATATTTATATTTGTATCTCTAGAATTAAGTATTTGTATCCCCAGAATTAAGGAAGATTTAGTTTCCTAGTTTAACCTCTAATTAGTTGTATATAAACCTAAGATTCTTGTATAATTTAAAATAAGCAGCTTTCCAAAATACATTCAGTTTCCATACTAATTTATTTCTTAGTTTTTCCACAGATTCATGTATCAGTTGTTTAACAATTTGATCAGTGAAATATTAAACTATTTTTGAATTTGTGCAGGAGAACTTTTTTTCATTACAGATAGAAAAAATGGATTTTGGAATCTCCATAAATGGGTAAGTTCCCTTTTGACAATTTTGAAACTACATTTTATTGCCAGCAGTATCTGCCCAATATTTATGGTTTCCAACATTTTATTATGCATTTGACGTGATACATCTTCGTTTAAAGATCGACAACACCAAAATGTCAATTGCTTATTTAATCCTTATAGGCCAACAGTATTTCATAAACTAACAGTTCCACAAAATTTTTGTTGATTGTTTGCAATAGTTGTAACTAGTATTATAGACATAAGTCCTGTTTTGTGAATTTCTTTGTATTTTACAATTCTCTCTCTCTCTCTCTCTCTCTCTCTCTCTCTCTCTCTCTCTCTCTCTCTCTCTCTCTCTTTTCCCCCTCCAAGGTGGTGTTTTAGTGGTTTTCTGGATTATCTTACTTGGCTGTGCACTTATCTGGTATGACATCATTTACAGTTTGCATCAGAATTCATCTCTTCTTATTATCTCTGGAAACAGGTTGAATCTAACAATGAGGTGCTTCCACTTTATTCCTTGAATGCTGAGTTTGCAAGACCATTATGGATTTTTGGAATGAATTCTTACGAGTTTGTCAGGAGCGATGTAGAAAAAACCTTAATTGCTTGCAGCTACAAGTAATTCTGAGAAATTACTGTCCAACATACTCCAATATATGGATAAGTTTTGTTTTTGGAAAACCATGTTATCTGGTTTATTGTTAATCAGTACTCTGTGTGTTTGAATGCAGGCAAAATGGGAGGTCATATCTTGGAATTCTAGATGATATTCAGGGTTCAATTTCTCTGCTTGATATTCCTTTCACAGATATAGAAAATATTGTACTTTCTAAATCCTAGACGCTTCCTAATATTACCTTTAAAATCATTCATGCATGGGAAATCATAATAATGGTTTTTTAAGACGTAAGTTGTTTGTTTTGCAGACTTCATGGAATGATTATCTGTATGTTGAAGGAGCCTCTGCAGTTCATCCTTCATCATTGGCTAAGGTAAGGTTGTCCACTTCTTCTATATTTTAATAATATTGTTAAAACCGTTGATGACTGTCATATATACTGTCTTTCATTGTCTTTCAAGGTGACTCTAGATGGTCATAAAGTAAATGTAATAGATTTCAAGATTGTTTGGTCATCTTCACTGGATAGTTTAAAGTATGAGTCCTACTTCAGTCTGCCGGAGTTAATTGAATTTCCAACAGAGATTCCTGGCCAAAATGCCTGTGCATACTATTATCAACCATCTAATCCCCTCTACCAAGCTAGCCAGAAAGAAAAGCCTCCATTGTTGTTGGAAAGTCATGGTATGATATTTGCTTATCTCAAAAGTTAGTTTAAATGTCTTGATACTTAGCTTTTATGGATTGTCTAACTTTATTTAAAACTTGTCCATGTGTGTTGTCTCCAGTGTGTTAAGAAATTCTTTCTGAATTTGAATGCATTATGACATATATTTTATGCGAGATATGGCAGGAGGGCCTACAAGTGAAACTCGTGGAATTTTGAATCTTAGAATCCAGTACTGGACTAGTCGAGGTTGGGCATTTGTGGATGTTAATTATGGTGGAAGCACCGGTTAGTTCTCCCTGTCTTTAGCAAAACATGCAGACACACATTGATCCTCACTGCACTATTTCGACATCTTGAACAAATTTCATTTCTGTTTATATCTGATTTGATGAGATACTTAGATTGATTTACTTGGGATAATTTTGTAGGTTATGGAAGAGAATTTCGTGAGCGACTTTTGGGGCGCTGGGGAATTGTTGATGTTGATGACTGTTGCAGCTGTGCTAGATTTTTGGTAATTTGTTGTCTTATTTTCAATTGTTTCCAAACTTCTAATGGATGAAGATATATTATAACACTATTCTGTCATGATAATGCATGTTTCTTTTCTCTAGGTGGAGCATGGGAAGGCAGATGCTGAACAACTCTGTATAACAGGAGGCTCTGCTGGTGGGTACACAACCTTAGCGGCTCTTGCTTTTAGAGATACGTTCAAGTCTGGAGCTTCCCTCTATGGGGTGAGTACTTCATTTCATAATTATTTTCAATTTAAATTTGCTGTGTGCAATGGTATTCTATGAAACATATGATTTTTTAGATCCTTATTATTACTGAAGGAGTTGAGTGGAACTTGAGTCTGGATGCCCCTGTAAATAATTAAGAATCCTGTGAAATATCCTTCTGTCTTCCGTGTCCTTTGTTTATTGATGCTGTATGCATAGATGTTTCCTTAAATCTAATGAATGTGAAATAGAAAACTGACAGTTATTATATGGTGTGTTTCTCTGTGAACAGATAGCTGACTTAAGCTTGTTGAGGGCTGAGATGCACAAATTTGAATCCCATTATCTTGATAACCTTGTTGGTAATTAGAAAAGAAAATCCAATGCCTTATTTGTTTTTAAATTTTATCCATTTAGTGGTGAGCTTATCCCTGATTAATTGCAGGAAGTGAGAAGGATTTCTTCGAGAGATCACCTATCAATTTTGTTGATAAATTTTCTTGCCCCATCATTCTCTTTCAGGGACTGGAAGATAAGGTACATAAAATTTCTTCTTCAAAACTTCCTTTTTGGTACAAAATAATGAAGATCCAAGGTTTTTTTTTTCTGGTTAAGTGATATTTCTGAACACTTACAGATTGTGCCATAAGACTGCATCTGATGCTTTTTGTTTGTACTATTTGTTTCTCTGATAGAACAGAAGAATTTTAGTTTGAAATTAAGTAGTACACCAAGTAATAGCTGAGATCAGTAACTTGCTTGTAACACATAGCCTTCATTGCTTAAAAATTTATGTCTACAACAATTGCTATGCAATTCAAGCACACATTAGCACTTTTAGCTTGTGCATTTTGTTCCGATTCCACGTCCGATGAAGTTTGAATAATCTTTTACATGTCACAGGTTGTACCCCCTGATCAAGCTCGTAAAATCTACCAGGCATTGAAGGAAAAGGGTTTGCCTGTTGCTCTTGTGGAGTATGAGGGAGAACAGCATGGTTTTCGCAAGGTATATGATCCCCTGCATGTCTTATTTCAAATTTTGTCCGAGTGAAATATGATCCCCTGATACTGTACATGAACAGGCTGAGAACATTAAATTCACACTAGAACAAGAAATGGTGTTTTTTGCTCGGTTGGTTGGACGCTTCAATGTTGCAGATCCCATTACACCGATCAAAATAGACAACTTCGACGAGCACTAAGAGAAGCCTGTGGTTCAAGGATTTCATTTGGCCATGAATTTTTTGCAACATATGACAGTTTTCTAGTTTCCAGGAAGCTTGACATCTGCTCTTGTTAGTTATTACCAAAGCATGTAAAAACCTTTCATCTGTGTAAACCTGACTGTCTGTATGAATTATAGTTTGATAATAAGATGGTTACTTGTTTTCAATTTCATATAGAAACCTGATTGTCTGGCTCACCGTCATCCCATCGATTCGAGGCTCTTAGGCTTACGCCTGTCTGCACATGGATGCGGCTACTAAATCAACTGCCCTTGCTCCAGCCACTGCGTCCAAACTTTTCTGTCACATGAGTCCACCGACAAGTATTATATATCTAATGCTTTCACACTGTAAGCATCATGTTAAGGACCCACTTCTCAGTTCTCTCTACAAATCGACCGATCATGCATTGTCCACAATGTTTTATCAGGCGACAGATCAATTGTACCTTGCCACCATCTTTTATTAGGCAAGGAACTAATGGCCAATTTTCTCCATAAATTATTTTGGCTCTCTTTTATTTCAGGAAGGCTACTAAGGCTTAGGCATGTGTTGAAAGACTGGGTTTTTCTCCTTATCAGGATTTGTGGGTTGGCATTGGGATATCTAACATTGATTCCTTGCAGATAAATTAATGGCTTCCCACTTCTAGAACTTGACAATTTCTACAACTTTTAAAATCTACCCAACTATATTATATTTTAATGGAAAAATCAAGTCTGTTTCCGCTAACTCATTTATCTTGTTTTCTTTAATTTTTTAAGCCTCTGCACCAGAAAAACTTAAACAAAGAAACCAGTGAGACAATCGTCAGGATATGAGGTTTCCAGGTATTTTATTGGTATAAATTAAACTAGAAAATGACTTGAAGTCAACGAGACGAGACAGGTATAATTTCAATTTAAATTATGTGTTCTACAATCAATCTTTTAATTTCTAGTTAAATATAGTATTGTTATGTTTAATTTGTTTCCAGATATTTTATTTGTATAAATTAAACTACAAAAGGACTTGAAGTCAACGAGGCGAGCCAGCCATAATTTCAATTTAAATTATATTTTCTACAATCACTCTTTTAATTTCTAGTTAAATATAATATTTGTTATACTTAATTTATCTATTGAATTAACAAGATCAATTTTTATAGTTGTTAAGTCAATATACATCTAAATATTATATTATCACAAAAAAAAATTCATATCTAGATTCACAATATTTATTTACTTTCATTTTTTCGCTCACAAATAAATTTACTCAATTATTACTATTAACATTTCGTTATAATATCATCTCACAACAAATTAATTGATTTTTAATTTACTCAAAATTATTAAATATAAAATCATTAAACGTAATAATCCACGTTCACTCACACGATCTTTCCTCCAACTCAATATAAATTTTCTACTAACTATTAATAATTTAGTTACATTACCATCCATTATTTCATATATGAAAAATAAAAATAAATCTAAATATGGTAGTATGAACCTTACTCTTTTAAACTTCCTCTATATTCTCTACAACTTATTTATTTTTTTTAAAAAATCTTAAACACTTAACCGACTTAATTACTAAAACTCGTCTCAAATGATTAATTCCAATGTCCCTTGCCGTTGTAGATTCCAACACAATTTTCATATCACCGTCCAACTCAACTTGTACCCAAAAAACTATCAACGAATATCATGGACTATAAAGAGGTCAAGATTTCTCATTTTAGCCTGTCTTTTATTTTGTTTAAAATTATTATTTTATTAGCAATTTGATATGATAATACCTTCTTGGAAGTTGGGACTAATCATTCCAGGTTAAGGGCTGATTCCCCCCTGGCAAGGATATTTAATTTTAAAAACGTATACAACATTTATTCACAGATAATACATTAAATAGAAAATTTTTTTTCTCATATCATTTGTTACATCTGTCCTAATGATAATGGAATAATTTAAATGGTCGTGTGAAATTAAAGAAAGACTATGATTAGCATGCAACACGAAAAATTCCACTGATTTCAGACAACTGATCACGATTATGGTTCCTCGTATGAATTCTACACTTTTACAGGAACAATCAAACGGATAATCTTTACAACAAACAAATGAAATCACTTAGTTATTAACTAATGGGAACACTTTTATTAACGTGTTAGTGTTCCGAATCCTGTGGCGAGAGCATGGACTGCAGGATTGAACGCTAATCTTCCCAAAATACCTTGTTTGTATGGCAAAAAAGTTTTCTTCTTCATGTTCTCAGATACTGCTTTGTTCGTTGTGTAATGTAGCTCGTGAGCCGACAGTTTTCTTCTGGATCCAGTTGAACCAGAGCTGTCGGTGGATCGGGTACTCGAATTCTTGTTATCTTCAGGTATCTTGAAAAAAACTGATGAGTACTTCCTCAATGGATCTTTATCTGTTGCACGTCCCTCGGATGCGCTTCTAAACAACAGGAAATCTTTTAATCTCCATTTTCTGGAAGAAGCCTTCGAAGAAGTAGAAGAAAACGAAGGCTCTGAATTCAATGATGATTGCTTGCTGCCGGTGGTTTCATGTTTCTCTTGTTTCTCTTCTTCTTCCTCCCATGGATACTCTGAGACTCTAAAAGTAGAAAGCGATCTTGTTGCTCTACGGCTGCTTGAGTTCTTTGATGAGAAATCTTGAACTCTTTCTCTACCTCTTCCATGTTCTGTATGATTTCGACTAGTTTCAATCGCAGTTGCAAAAGTGTCTTGGTCCTTTTTCTTTCTTGGAGAAAAAGCTTCGCGGATAATCGTTTTGGCTTGGGATAATGGTGATCTTGGCGACCTTGGTGATGATAAAAGCGGGCTTTTCTGGTTGAACTCATCAATCTTTAACCGAGGTGGAGGTTTCAATGGCTTGATTTTCCCTCCATCAAAGAGTTCTTCAGCTGAGAGGGATGTTTTCTCCAAGGCCTCACTAAAATCAAAAGCGAAATCGTCTCTTTCCTCATCATGATTTATTGTTGCCCTTGGTGACTTTGGTGTATCTGGCTTTTCTTCCCAATCAAAAGGAATCACCAAAGAACTGCTTCTTATGCTGCTTTGCCTATCATTCATCGTGGAGAATCGATCAAATTCTCGATAAAACTCAGACACTCGCCTGGGACTTGTCGGTGCACTAAAGAAACATTCACCAAATCGTCTAGGCGTAGGAGGAGCACTCGAGCGTGGAGATGATCTAGCACTGTTGAAATCAAAATCCATAATTGGCGAAGTTGGTATCACCACTT
This sequence comes from Durio zibethinus, assembly GCF_047325235.1. Taxonomy (NCBI): domain Eukaryota; kingdom Viridiplantae; phylum Streptophyta; class Magnoliopsida; order Malvales; family Malvaceae; genus Durio; species Durio zibethinus. The sequence continues at coordinate 2,168,372 of NC_143181.1, forward strand.
CCATTTTTTGTTGTAAACTCTCAGCTTCCTCTGCGATTGATAGCTTAATTTGATTATGCAGCAGAGTGACAAGCCAAATTTTGGTTAAGGGCTAAAATATAAAAGCATAGAATGATTGGAAAGAAGTGAGAAAGAGCAGGGCGAGACAGCTGGGGTTGCAGAAAGGTGGAGTTTTTTGACCAAGTAGCCGCCTTTGAATACTAAGCGATTTTCATGTCTGATTTTCTACTCGATTCTTCAAGCACATGGGGGAGCTTTGTTTATTTATATTTTGTTCTTAGGTGAGAGGATCGATATTTAAGAGCGTTATGGTGGCCCACCCTCGTATGAATTTTCCGTGAAGCAGAAGCTGACATGGACATTTATTCGTATATTAAACAGATAAACAGTTCTTTTTTTACATCATGAATGCCATCATTTGTGGCTTTGCGTCCAAGCCTGAAATGATTTTAACAGCAACTTCGGGTCAATTGAGTCACAGATTTCAACTGGTAATGGCGTCATAGATTACAAAATATATGGGTGCGTTGGCAAAATCCAAGCAAATGAACAGCAAAAGGTTATCTACTTTTCTTATATCGGTTTTAATTCAAACGTGTTTTGGAACTTCTTGAAAATTTATCGTTCTTGAAAGATTTTGACAAGTCCTAGATTAATTATCCAAGTCTGGCATGGACCAATGAAATGAAAGCTATTGTTTAGGTGATCCGCACTTTTCTTTTTGGTTACCTGTTACCATAACATAGAGAGAGCAAGCGATGCGACCTTACAAAGATTATAAAAAATTTATTACAAGCTCATTTATTCATATTTTGCACATGACTTCCATAAAGTTAAAAAACAAAACTTATAATTTGAAATGTTGGAGATTATTGGCTGCAGCTTTCGTGGATTGGCAGCATATTGTTAATCACGTAACCTTGAGATTAAGGAACCATATTAGCTTATGAGAATACTTAATTAATTTTTTATTGTGAAGTTTAGTCTTTTAAAAATATATCACTTATAATGATTGTAGTATAATTAATTAATCATAATTTAAAATTGTGTTAGATGAATCAAAATTTCAAATATCTATATTTATAAATAATGGATCACTATATAATTTTTTATTGAAAATGGACAATGGTAGTACTATAGTAAAAATTTATAAATGACTTATGCTCGTTAAATTGAATTAGTAAATTATTTCATGATTTATTATATTTTATTACAATCAATTAAGTTATTAATATTTTATTTTAACTTAATTAAACCTTTAAATGAATAAAAATTTCATCATATTATAAACTTTAACCAAAGAAAAACAAATAAAAAATAAAAAAACTTTGTTTGATTTTCAAATTTAATAAATTTTAATTTATTTTATTAATGTCACATAAAATTTTATTTTAATTAATAAAAAATTTAATGATGTTAATTTTTTCATTTAACTAAGGATTTAGTTGAATGGAAAGAGATGTTTAAAAGGCTGATTAATTATAATAAATATTTAAATATTTTTTAATTATAATTTAGAAGTTTTTTAATATTCTTTAACCTTCATAATATATATAAGAGGGAACTAACAACAAACATCTAGTAAAAAATTACTATTTTGACTGATTCATGGAATTCTAGATGGTTCGACTTTTGCAGGTAGAACAATTTTATTTCTATATGATTTAGGGATAGGCTGTGTTTGGTTTGGTGCAGCTTTTAGAGGCCTTATCGCCTTTGTCGAATAATCTTTTACTTGAGCTATGGAAAGCTGACAGACTAGCCCATCAAACGTCAACTTGCGCCTTCTTGTTTGATTTTCTACTAGAAAAATTACATTCTTTTTTTTTTTTTTCAGTACTCTATTTGAATGCCTAACACAAGAAAAGAGCCATTTTCTTCATGAAATAGTGACACTTTTGCCATTCGTACAGCTGTCAGGAAATATGTTACCGAGTTTGGGTGTCAGGACAAAATTAATGCTGAAGTGAAAGAGAAAAATACATTAACACAGAAAGCCAACTCAAATTCAGGTCAAGACTGGACCCAACCTGCGGGGTTATTTAATCGACTTTTGGATAAACATAGGCCCATTTGTAGCCTGGTGAGTGGCCTAGTAACTGTTCGGGCAGCTCCATCCTATGCTTTTAGGACGATTTAAACGAATTCAGGAAAACACTGAACCCAACCAGGGTCAATTAGGGGGACGTATGGCTTAAATTGAGCTGGGTGAATGGCCCAGAAACCGTTTGGGTTGCTCCACCCAAAACTCTGGGTGCTGTTGTGTTCGTAAAAAATAATTGATTGAAAAGAGAAAATGGTAAAGATAACAAATGATGATTGAAATGAACATGTTTTTAGAACTCTTAATAATTTCTTCGCTTCTTTTTCTTTATTAAATATTCTTAGACATTAACTTGAAATAAAGAAACTTCAAACTTTTATATCTGACATTACTTTGTTGACATTTTTGACGAAATTCAACTTGCATAGTATTTCCCTGGAAAACAAAGCTGACAAGTTCCTGTCCCCTGAAATTTTGTTGCAATGAATTGGGACCTGCACATCACACCTGCACATCACAGTTCTTTCATAGCAGGGTCAGGACCAGGTAGGTGAGCCTCTCACCTACAGCTACACTTACAGGTGACGGGCCTTCCTTTCCATCCAATACTCGCAAACTCCAACACGAACTTTTTCTCTTCATCATCTAGCTTTTGTATGTGGTTCAGCACCATAGAAAAAGATCTGATATTTGTACGTTTTCAGAAAGGACCTTATAAATTTAGGGCCATTGCCCTAGCACGCATGGCGTTGCTTATATCAGTTCATTTTCCATTTTTAAAGCACAGCAGATGCTACATGTGTATATCAATTGCAGGCTTGACCGCTCTAGCTTTGGCAAAGGTGTGAGTTGTGACAATCACTTTGCAAAAGCTCGAACGTCCTTTTGCTCCCGTGTAGCTGATGCATATAGTCCGCATGGTGGCATCATATGGGGGACACAAAAGTCAGGACGACCGCACTTTGGCATTAAATTTTATTGAGCCAAAGACAAAGTTTTGATTCCAACAATCCTTCTTTCCAGAGTTTCACAACAGTTGGACAGCACTGGTTTATCGAACCTCGATAATTGAATCCTCAGCTAGGTTTGAGAGTGGTCGTCTAATGCGTTCGCACTAAAATATATCTATGTTAACTTGGGTTGCTTTTCAACAATATGGATGTATCAGACAAGGAGACTAAAAATGTGTGAATAGTAATACCCTTGCATCCATATCCACTTCGATGTGTTTAATGTGAATTCGACATGGATATATCAAGAAAATGAAGAATCAGAATCGTTTGGTTTGAATATTGCATCACTAAATGCTGATGTATTACCATGGTTTGATGGACTTGTAGTAAAGCACTCATATTAGACTGCTAGATTTAGAACTTCAATTGGTATTGCTATTCAATGGCTGTCCCAACTGGTCGTAATCAGTGGTACAGCAGGAGCTAGCATAGAAATGGCTCCTTCACATGCGGCACATTGATCACATATCTAAGGCGATTGGGAAAACTCTGGCCTGCTTCCTATGGACCACAAGAGATAGGGTTTGGTATTCCTGCATCAGATATCAGTTCGTAATTTCAATTGGAATTCCATTTCTGGTTCTCTTTTAAAGAGGCGTTAATGCACACTAATGTATTAACATGCCAGACAGAATATCAAGCTGTCAATGTTTACACCTAATTTTCTTGAATGAAACTTCAGATTCTTATGAATTATCATTGTCAAGTAGTTGGCAATCCTCTCAAGAACATTAAGGACATCATCCCCAAGTAGTTCATGGTTCTTCTCTTTTCAACGATGATAACTGAAAACCTGGAATACAATATCCATGACAATTATCCAATTGAGAAATCTAGATCATCCTCTGATATAGTTTGAGGCATCAATAATATAGATTGTGTAGGCACAAATTGGAAAAAGAATCACTTTTTTGTATAGCTTCTCCCAAAACGTTCTTATTAATTACATGCAGAAATCCCTGATGAACATTCCTCTCACTACTAAGTTTTGTAGTATCAAATCTGAGATTGTGTAGAAAAGCAGTACTCCAACGCCCTTAGAACCATGTAAGCAAAATTTTAGGTGAAGCCAACCTAATTTATTATGTGCATAAAAGGTACCTAAAGCTGAATTCATACGGCATGATTTGAACAAACTGTAGAAGAGACTCGCTTTTGGCTCTTTCAAGATACTTAATTGCTTCTTTTCCTAGTTCACTAGGTAATTGAAGGCAAATCCAATCAAGCAACGAATCCAAGTCCTTAGCAAAGTCAAGCAAGTACCAGTCCAACAGCTTAGGGATTGCAAACTTGGTTGACGAAATTCCAACCGCAGCCTGTAAGTACTCTTTCTTTGCCACCTCCAATTCGTTCTCAACTTGAGAAGCAGTATATACTCGCACCTTCATTTGACAGAAATGATAAATCAATAACCAGTATTATGTGATGTTAGTAAGTGCAAGGCAATATACATTTTCCAAAAGATGAGAAAGAAGAAAACAACAAAATTAAACAACATCCAGTGCCTGGGAATAATAAATCCTGTATTTTACCAATTACAAAGTTACAAACTTACAGCAGGAGAGGACCAGCTTCCACATGAGAGGGCAAATGTTACCAATGGTTCAGATAGTTCCAATCCAAAAATGCTCCTGGCAGTCATTTCATCATTCTTGGCACCCTTGGAAAAGGTCTGATCAGAATTCAAAAGTAAAAGAAATATGACAAGGAAAAAGACTTGATTATCAAGCTGAATTAAATTTGTAAAAAAAGATTAAAATTAGGTACCACTTACAAATTTTGAGTAGTAAGGCAATCTGAGAATGAAATGTTCAATAGTTATGCCATTTAGCAAGCGTCCCCCAACATTTATGGTTGCCTGTTTCATAAAGAAATTTGTATAAAACTACTGACTACATGCACTATAATAAGTTGATGCACAGGCAAACTGACTTTCTGGGAGACATTATCCATCTGATAGAAGTGCAGTTAGGCCAACTGGGATGAAAATGAAACAGGAAACTATCCTAAGAACAATTGAAATGTAACAATATTCTAACAAAACCATGTGTCCTGGGTCATCCATACCTTTCTCATCAATTCCACAACCATCTCCGGACTCTTTGGCACTCCATGTTCTAAGAATGCCTGAATCAACATCATGTAATAAATGATTCCATCTACTACAGAAAACCCAGTATGACAACAGAAACTAAATGCATTAAAAGATAGAGTAACACTATAAGAGAATGTGGGGTTGGGAGCCCTTGGTTTAAACTTTCAGAAATTCAGGTCACAGAAACTAGTATGAAATAATTAGTTTCCATATTGACACATACTAGGCCAACAGTTAATATGTAATACTAGCCTTAATCTTTTCAATTTATATTCACAGACATCCTTTACGTACATTCATCATACATGAGTTGTAGATATTTATCCAGAATGCGAGCTTTTCGTGATTGTTAAGGTTCTGAAAGTTGGAAGAGGCAAGTCTCGCAAGGAGGAGTCTGAGAATGCAACATATAAAACTATCACAATTTTGACTGCCACTAAAATATATCAAACAAACAAGAAACTAATCTAATACCAGATGACTTACTTCAACCTGCGCAGCAGAAATAAAGAATTTGATGTTCGATTTGGATTGATTGAGGAAGCATCAATTGAAAACAAATGCTTATATTGGCCAATATCTCTCCTTCCATAATTTGAACTAATACCATAAGGGTCCCGGAATTCTGTTACTTCACTGCTTTCTTGGGACCCTAACATTGATAATGAAGGAAAATTTTCTGCAGTAGACTTTCTCTTTGTTGAGCTCATTCTTAAGAAAATGCTGGACAAGCATTTTACAAGTTCCTCAGAAACTTGATTTGGGCCATCATCTCCCAACGGTCTCTCATCTGGAGAGCTAGTACTTCTTTCTTCTGCATTATCTTGTTCTCTCACTCTGCTTTCTAGCTGAACATTTAAAACAAGTAACCTCATATAACTGCAAATAAGTCTACTATAACTTGATGGAAATGATACTGGTTCATGCCTGCAACTTTTGAGGATCTAAACGTTTCTCGGCTGGCTTTGAATCAATCAGAGGTCTCTTCACAGGTGTTCTTACTGATTGGCTTTTATGTATCATGGATCCCTTATTGCTCTTTGTGGAATTAGTACAAGACTGGTTCTCTTTTCCTCTCCTATCATCTGAAAGAACAATCACGAGTAAAGTTTTACGGCCTACTTCCACTTCAATACCAATTCAATTGTTGTATACCTGAAAAGGATAGAAAATGCCTTGCCATGGATGTATTTCGAGTTAACATTTTAGGTTGCTGAGGTTTAGTACTATTATCTGGGCAAGGCTCACTCAAATCAGCTGAATTCTCCATGTTCCTTTTTGACGATGATATATAGACAGCTTCTTGATACAAGTCCTGTCTAAAGTGCACGACCTGCTCTTCGAGCCGTACAACCTCCTCTTCCAATACTGCCACTTCTGCTAAAAGCTTCAATGTCTACAAAATCAGAATCCAACGTTAGAATTCCTGTTTGGAAAAGGTCAATGTAAGATCCTTTAATCTAATGATCGTTTCTTCAAAACTTAGAAGAAAGAAAAAAAAAAAAACCCAAAGTGAGGAGTCAATGAGATGGTGAATTACTAACAGAAGGAGGGAGATATGGAGGAAGACGAGGTAAAGCTCCCAAAGGTCTGTTAAAAGCTCTCTCCAGAGCTCTGTGAATGTTCTCTTCCTGTCTAAGCTTCTTCTTCAGTTTATCAACCTGACAAATATTGGAATTTCAATACAATCAGTAATTACAGTAAATTGTTGGAAGAAATCCAAAAACTTGTAACTCAGTTTGCGAGAAGAAGTCTATACATCTTGCAGTAGGGCCATTTTTCTCTCTTCGCTTGAGGCTGGTCGATTTTTCATTACCTTTGTTGCGACTGTTGGCTTGGTCCCCTGCATTTCAGCCTTCTCCTTCAAAGAGAAAAGAGTTACAAACAGTAAGCTTTACTCGGCATATAAGTATGAGAAACCAGAAGAATCAAAGAACCACTGATAAACTAGAACAGCATCATTGCCTACTGATTAATAAAGCCAACTCAGAATTGCCTTGAAAATTTCTTGTGGCAGCAGGGAATTTCACAACCCCAGAGAATAGTGTAGAAGTCTTCTTTCATTTAAGATTTAAAATGAAAAAACCGCACCTTGGATTCCAATCAAAGGTGCCTACTTTTCAAAATTTTCTAGGAGTTTTCAGCCCCTGGAGAGCATCTTATCGAAATTGAACATAAATAAGGGATAATTACATTCCTATCTACAGCACAAACTGTTTTTAAAAAATAACCAGTTTTAAGTTCTTGATGGCTGTGAGTAGTGATTACTTTTACATGCTTCCCTGGAACTTTTCTAGACTGTAGAGACGTTCTGACTCTGGTATTCATCTTTTTAATACCCGACTACCAAATCTGCAAAAACACAATTCAAAAGCATTAACAAAGATCAGATAAACAACAATAACAATAAGTTGAATGCGATAAAAAAAAAAGTCCAAGAAAAACAGAGAGTGATCAGATTGAAACACTTAACAAAAAAAAAGTTAAACTTTCCATTACAAAACCGACACACTTCAATGCCTCCCTCCAAGCAAGTAAAGACTAAATGACAAAGCTTTCAAATTTTAACATCATTGGAAGAAGTAAACACCAACACCAATTCTAACAAGAACAAGGAAGTCGGTCACAAGGTTTGCAGCAGTGCCTTGTTTGGAAGATTATGTATTTATTTAAAGCAAAGAAAAAGACATAGTGAAAGGTGAAGTGGAAGAAGAGGATAAAAATGCACATCTTGGTAACAAGATAGAGCCGTACATAAACTCCTCAAGGAAACACACTTTTTCATGCGTCGTCATGAATCAACGTGCGTCTCCCCTTTTTCCACTTACTAACAACTACTAAATACTCATACATACTTCACTGCCCTTTTATACCCTTAAGTTTTTTTTTTTTTCTTCTTTCAAGATTCCAGAAACTGCATGATTTTCTTGTTTCAGTTTCCTACAAAAGAGAGGGAGTGTTTGGTTATTATAAAAAATGGTGATGATACAATGATGGGTTGCTGGCTTTTTGGGGTTGACTCCATCTCCGTGGGAAAGAGATTTCTTTTCTTCTTTCTTTCTCATTTTTTTCAGGAAAGGGTTTAATATTAAATGGCCAAAAATGGCGCTTGTGAGGTTTTGTGATTAATAATTTGAAAAGTAATGGGCTGCTTTTGAAGGCAGAAGCTGCATGAATCAGTGATCACATGTTTGCCAACGAATCATTTTTTGCTTCCCTGGATAGTATATGCTTTTTTAATATCTTCACTTCTCTTTCCCTTTGTTATTGCTTATTTATTTTTTACTAACTTCTTTTGCAAATCTAAATCAATTTGGGAAGAAAATAATTCCCTTCTTATTTTTGTTGTACTCTCTTTTTTTGTATATTTAAATTTGTTAAAATTTGAACAATAAAAATTTAACATTCTATCAATAGATTACGATTGTTGATTTTTTATTTTTTTTATTAATATTATACATAATAACTTTTATAGTTATGGATTTCAATTATTAATTGTGAATTTAAAACAAAAATCAATTGAAGATAACGAGTGAACCAATATTGTTGGTAAAAGAAATTAATAAAGGAGTATTAACACTTTCAATTTAGACATTTGACCAATTTTTTTAAAGGAAATACATGTAAATTTACTTGAAATATCAATTTAAATTCTTTGTTTAAAGCATAAGCATTGAACCTTCTCATAGTACTTTTTATGTTCTCTAATTAAATAATCTAAATAAAAAAAATCTCTGAGAAAAAAATTATTTACCATTTTATTCTTTGTCTAAACTTTCAAAATTGTATTTGTTTCGCCACAAATTTGTTTAACCTACTTTTTATTTTTAAAATATTTAAAATAAAATATGTTTATTAATATTAATTAGAATTTGATTTTGCTAAAATTAGAGTCATTGTGTTTAGAAACTTGAAAAAAATCGTATTTCCAAATTTCAATTTTATTTTCCTTTAAAACTCTTATCCACCGCCTTTTCTTTTTATGAAAAAAAAATTATAAAGACAAGGTTTGAATTAAAAAAAGAAAAAACAATTTTCAATTTTTAACATTTTCCTAAGCAATATCCTTGAGGACAAAACTAAAACAGAAAAAAATTTTTCTTTTTCATCAATTAAAACCCCACATGTCGTGCAAATGCTATGGCTGGCGTATTCGTTAAGTTTTCCTCCTGCAAAGTCTCACCCTTTTCTTAAAAATCTATCGCCCTTTTTTTTTAAACAATTATTAACCCTTTTCAATATATTACTACATTTAATGATATAAATGATATATTAATGTGCATAAATTATTTAATTTAATACGAATAAAATTTAAATTAGATTTGATTATTATTTAATTAAATTTGAGTAATTTAATTAATTGAATGAGTCAAATTCAAAATTTTTAACGTTCAATTCAAATAATTTATGAGTTTAATTAAAATTTTATATTTTAATAAATATTTTTAATATTTTAATTAAAAAATTATTATTTTATATATATATATATGAATTCGAATTCAAATTCATTTATAAATAATTGAACTTGAAATCAAATATGAGAATAGAGCTTGTATGTTTATTTTATAAATAAATTTAATTAAACGCATTTAAATAATTCAACTTTTATTTCGAGACGAATTTAAGTTTAAAATATAAAATTCGATTAAATTAAATTAAATTTTAAATAATAAATTCGAAGTCTAGCTTAAATTTAAAGTTTTCACTATATTAATTTGGATTGATTTGATTATAACCATAGCTACATTATTATAAGGTAAGAGATTCCGTTATTTGGACTGAAATTTCAATTCAATAAATTGATTAATACCTCGCAACGACAAAAATTATAAAAAAAAAAGATTGAATTTAAAAGGATATTTTTAATTTTAGTAGGCCTATTTTTTTATCTTTAAAATTTAAATTCTAATCCATTTTCAATTGAAATAAACATTCGTTGATTATTTGGTGTTATCAATCTTTATTCAATGATGCGTACACATGGAATTGTTGCGAAGCTGGGAAAAGCTAAGCTATTACGGTGAAAGGTGGCAGAAGATTTGGAATGAAAAAAAGGAAAATTGTTTGAATTTTGGGTTATAAATGAAATGGACGCACCACCCATAACCATGATGTCGACTGTCAAAGCACCAACATATGTTTACATTTAATTTAATGTTCAATTCAGTATATATTAGCTGTCCATCGAATTCAGCCGTCTTTAAAATTTTTAATTATGCATTCACATTTAGCTCAAAAACGTTCAAATCAATTACAAATTTAAAAATTTTGGGTTTGAACTCAAAAATAAAAATAGAAAAAGCATTCAAAAGGGTTTTATTATTATTAATTGATTAAAAGTTTATTTAAATGAGTAATGAAATTAATTTCAGTGAGATTAAAAATAATGATATCAATGAAATTAATTATTATAATAATAATAAAATTTTTAATGAAAATTTTATATTAAATGAAATTTATTAAAATTTGTATTTGAATTCGATTGATGGTGGTTAAAGTTTAATTGCATCCAATCATAAAATCATAATTATTATCAATTATTAATAAGCCAATTGGGCTTGGACAATTATTGCAAACAATATGTTTTCCCAAAATTTTTAAGTGTAATTATTGTAAAATTTTGAGTAACAAATGACTAATCACTTGATTAGTTGAAAAATTATAATATAATGTTCCAAATATCTCCATGTATGGTAATGTCTAATAAGACATCAAAATAATGTCACTAAGTATTAACTAACTAATTCTTTGGTTAATTATATATAATATTTTAATTCTAGTTTGGTACCAACCTTATCTTTTTTGTTGATAAAACTTATAATTATGAACCAAATCATATAATAATTACTATCACTTGTCCATACTGTACCAAATCATATAATAATTACTATCCTTTTTGTTGATAAAACTTACTCTTTTTTTTTTTTGAAGTTCACCCAGAAATAATAATGGAGAATTTGGGTTTTCTAGCTTTTATTTTGGACTCAAGTTACTAAACAAAGAAATTTAGTAGCTGAGTTCTTTCATGGAATTATAAAAATGAAATGTGAACGTTTATAGATTTAAGAACCGCTCTCCTTCATTTCTTTGTCGATCTAGAACAGGCATCTTAATATGATGAACATGGTTTGACTAAGAATAACCAAAATGGGAAGAAAAATAAATTGTTGGACGCCAGGGATATTGGGACAAAATTGCTTGTAGTTATCAGCTAGGGCATCTGGATCAGCTGGGCTAACCACTCTCCCTAAGTTGATGAGATGTCAATCTCAAGAAAGCTAATCAAATGGAAATTTCTGATTTAACATTGATTATGCTATCGGTTTAACGATTGATTGAACTGTGGTTTGCATCATAACCTCCATAAACTCACTGAAATCACTGTCAGAGTAACACGACAAGTAACTCTATACAAATTTCTTTTCTATTAATCACAATTATTAATGTGTTTCTCTTCCGTTGCATGAAGGCAATAAAGGGGCAGAAATTAATCATATAGATTTCTCCAATCCTCCTTTAATTCTGTCTCCAAATCCTTATGAATCATCACATGCAAAATCTCTTGATCAGGTATGGAGAATATTGGTGTCAGCATTGAAGCATTCATCAGGGGAATCCAAGTTTCCTTGGCTTGAAATTTTTGAAATGTATAGGAGAGCTAGCGTGTCAGCTGGCTCTGAAACTGAATCATCAGTTAATTTCCGTAGTCTTAGCAACCTGAAAGTTGTAAGGAAGAAAAGGTGTAAGTAGTGTATTCCCAGACAATGCCTAACAGTTTGCACTGCAGGTGAACGGTGAACACCGCCCATGATGGTACGAGAGTGATTGGGGACGATTTTCCATCCCTAAATGGGCCATGGTGGACACTAGAAAGGGATCTTTCTTCAACATCTTTGGATGAATCCGTCACCAAACATTAAAATTTTTCATTATAAAACAAAGACATTAGGACCTACCAAAGTATACCTGCATCTTGTTTCTATGTTCATATTTTCATTTCCTCGATCAATAAGCCTTGGACGAATTGGGTTCTGTTAAAATCAGGACAACTGGTTTGAGCCAATTCTAGTAATTAGTTGGCAAGTCATGATTTAGCAATTATTAGATGGCTCTTTTTTCTTTTTCCTTTCAAAATTCACTGGTTTGAGTTGAACTAGGATAAATAGAATTCTTGACTCGGCATTAAAAGATTTTATGAACTATGCTAATTAACATTTTTGCTCATCAATTTGATGTGGGAAAAAGGATAGGATTAGATAAAAGCTTGAAGAACTTCTAATAAATGTGTTAAATGAAATGTAGATAAGTCAAATTCGAATCTTATTTCAATGTTTTTATACAATTAATTTGAAGAAATGACATGCAAATTCAAATTTTAATATTTATAACTTTCTTTTCTATTATCAAATTATAATCTCTTTTATAAATATAAATATAAATATATATATATATATAAGTAGGTCCCTGTTGTATCCCAAAAAAGAAATATAAGTAGGTCTATTAAGAGACAAGGGGACTCAATAATAGGTAAATTAATAATGTCACTCTCCACCAGAATCCCGTCAGTTTAATTTCCACCCCTCAAATTTTCCATTGGTCTGGTCTGGATGAGTAGGGCTTTGGCTGGTAAGTTACAGAAGAGGGGGACGAAATGGTGGTCCGGATTCATAAGGACCACACCCCACGAAGCACGTATACCTATATATAACATATCTTCTCCTAAAAAATTTTCACAATTTATATGGCTCTAAAGCTTTTCAGTGTGGACACTTTTTTTGGGATGATGAAATGGGCAAACATTGTCATGCCTCTAAAATCATTGTACCTCTTACCAAAAAAAAAAAAAATCATTGTACCTCTTTCACTAAAGCTGTCGTTTTTCTTTTCTTTGACATCTTTTTTCTTCCCTCTTAATTTCCTTCAACCTATGCTCATAATTTGCATCATTAGACAATTTATAAGGTTTTGTCAGTTAAGCAGCATCACTAACTCCAATAAAACAACTATCATCGCACTGACAAGCCCTCGAGATCAGAAATTCAACCTTTGCGTGAGAATATAATTGAATGAAGTCCCTACACGAATGATTGATGATTGAAATTAAAGAATAATAATTCAATTTGGGTCAATGTGAATTGCAGTGGTGGTCCTACTATCTATGGAAGCTGGAGAGTTCATCCATGGGTTTCCGGAGTATAACTTTTAAGTGGAAGAGTCAGGCCAAGATAGAAAATGGAGACGCAGTTAATTTTATGCAGTAGTACTGATCCTGATAAAAGGGCAAAAGCAGCTACATGCTAAAAGGTATCTCTTTAATAAGTGCCATGAATCAAAACCACTTTGGCTTGGGACTCCAAAGCTAAAGTATGATTACTTTTACATAGTCACTTTGAAGAGACATTCGCAAATCTTTATTATTGAATTATGGAGATGTTTTGATGTAAAAGTAATTCATTGTTCAATCAGAGCAAAGGAGCTGGAATGATTTTTCACTCTGGTGAAACAATCACTTGTGTCCCATCGTTAGCCAAACATTAGAAAGGCAAAGTAGCTAACCAGCTGGCCCATCTGACCAGTATCTTCCTTAGAGGCTTTGTCTTCTGATCAAAAGACGAGAAATCTATCGCTATAATATCCATGCTACACGCGCATTTGTTTAAACAAATTAACATAGATGAATGTGGTGTGAATCCAGCAAAAAGATAAGCCCAGGAGACTCAATGGGGAAATTAAGGTGAATTTTGCTAGTTCTGGTTGAACTAGTTTTCCACCAGGCCAGTCTCAAGAAGCCAAGAAAAAAGACGGGTTCCAGATAAAACAATCAGAAAGCTGGCTATTCCGTACATAAACCAGTCCTCGACAGCTTGTATCTCGTTTTTAGTTTTGTGATTTGTCAGCTCTTCAAGAGGAATCAGCCCCCATATCTATTTGACTTGAGCTTCATTCTAGATATTGCTCTCTCCTTGACTCCTACATAACATCCGGATTCATTTTCCAGTCTTAGACATTACATTTCACAAGAAACAAGTCCTTTTTCCTTGAATCAACCTTGTTTTACCCGTTATGTCCAATGAGAGAAAAGTTAGATCTAATATTTCTATTGAAAACAAAAGAGGCCAGCACGTTTTAGGCTAGTTTGTTATGAATTGATTGCTGTTTCCATTAATGAAGCAAACTACAACAATAAAAAGGTTCTAATTGTAGCATAAAATGCAAAATTATCGAGGGGAAATGTTGAAAGTTCAAAGGCTAAGTATCTTTGTTAAGTCGAGAACTGCCAAAACTTTTAAACTTTGGTTGTTTGAGAAAATTCCAGCCCATGTATTCTCTCTTTCAGTGGCAGGTGATGTTGAAACGTGTACCTTTAATCTTCAAGGATTGCGACGAAGACTTGAGAATGGACACCAGCCCATCAACAGCCTGTCTAACCTTCCTTTGGACAAAACAGTGACGAAATCAGACGCAAAAAGTCTGATGCGGTGAGCGTGGATCGAACACGCGACCTTCAGATCTTCAGTCTGACGCTCTCCCAACTGAGCTATCCCCGCCCACGTCTTAGAATGATTTTTTTTTTATATATTAACTTTTAAAGGTAATTTATCATGATTCATACCATCCCAAGTGGATGCTGGTTTCAATGCTCTATATTTTTAAACTACTTTCTGCCCCGACTAGAAGTGTTCTACAGCAGGACTCAGCTTCAAATTGATTGATACAGATCACAATGTAGATACATTGGTGCCAAAATCCATTAAACAAGACTATAATATGATTACAAGTCAAAGATGAAACGAAAAAAAAAAATCATAATAAGCCAATCTTACCGCTTTCTTTTTTCAAAGACTTCAGAGTCAATTATAGTTGATCCGATTCCTATCACCTTGAAATTAACACTATTATCAGGACCCTTTATTCAAGTGAATCAAGTCAGCTAACAATGGGAAACGCTGTGTTAATCATTTGGGTGTCTCTCTTGTGCCTGGTAGGATTCACTCAGTGCTATGAAGGCAGGGACTTCAATTCAATTAAACTCTTAAGGCTGGAATTATCAGAGCTGATATTATCTGATGTATCAACATGGGCAACTACGTTCAGCTTGGAAACACATGCAGGGCATTCACCTGTTTATGTAGGCCCTCAAGAAGGCCAAAGAGAGGTTGATAAAGTTGGCAGTTTACCTGGACAACCTGGTGGGGTGAATTTTGATCAGTATTCAGGTTATGTGACCGTTGATCCTGAGGCAGGCAGAGCACTGTTTTATTATTTCGTGGAGTCATCTCACAGTTCTTCTACTAAGCCTCTGGTTTTATGGCTTAATGGAGGTAATGCTTATATTCCATGCTCATTATTTTTCTACTCTTAAGTCTAGAATGAACTTCACTATGTTTCACAAGAAATTAAAAACTGGAAATTGCAAGCCTACCAGCTGGGAGAAAGTAACCAAATTGTTGGACTTGGTCCGGCCATAATGATATGTTATTGGATCAAAATGTACGTCAAATCAAGCTCATAATCAACGTTATTACTCTTTGTTGCTATCCCTTCGTTCTGGTAATTTTGAGGTCCTTTGCCCATTCTACGTAGCCCAATAAACAAAAGAAACACTCACCACTATCATCATCTCTATTTCTGTTTTAGCAATTGTATAGAACTTATTCACGAGAGACAGGCAAAAGTTTTAGCCTGAAGGTCAAGTAATCTCACTATGGTAACCAAAGTTTGAATTGAATCAATCTTCCTTTCAATTTTTTTGTTTGTTGGAAGGATTGATCTCCCTTTCACACACCGAACCAAACTGCTGTGATGGATCCGAGTAATGGACTGGTCAGCGCTTTTGCGTATGCGGAAATTGGGTTTGTTTTATTATTCATGAATGGGCTGTTCTTGGGCTGCTTAATGGTTGGGCTTGTCAGTATTAGTATTATTAACAACGGTACAACAATTCTGTTACCCGCATGGATGTAGCTTTATCATTTATGGAAGCTATTTTGATGGGCAGGGCCTGGTTGCTCTTCTATTGGAAATGGAGTTATGATGGAACTTGGCCCATTTAGAGTAAAAAAAGATGGTAAAACCTTGCATCGAAATAAATACGCATGGAATAAGGGTGAGTTGTTCCAAATTGCCAAATTTCTATTACTTCCTGATCAAATTATCACGGTTTCCTTGAAAATTAACCCTACATGATCATTTAATAGGGTAATATTTCTGTGTTATTTCAGATGCCAGCATCATCTTTTTAGAATCTCCTGCCGGTGTTGGATTCTCTTACTCGAATAGAACCAATGACTATAAGTTAAGTGGAGATATAAGAACTGCCCAAGATTCCTATGCCTTTCTTGTTAATTGGCTGGAAAGATTTCCTGAGTACAAAACCAGGGAATTTTTCATTACAGGAGAGAGCTATGCGGGCCACTATGTACCCCAGCTTGCTCAGACTATCCTTCAAAACAACATTTACACCAATCAAACTTCAATCAATCTAAAAGGCATTGCAGTAAGTTTCTAAGAATATTTATATGCTTTTAGCAACATGTTTTTACGTGACTTTTAAACTTTTAAGTTTTAACAGGTGGCGTTTTTGATGTATTAGATAGGTAATGCTTATATTGATTTTGAAACAACTATGAAAGGAGCAGTGGACTTCTATTGGACGCATGCACTTATGTCTGATGAAATATACAATGGACTTGCGTCGAACTGTGATTATTCTACACTAAATGTATCATCCAAAGTTTGCTTGGGATTTGTGGACAAAGCAAATGATGCTGCTGGCAACATATATGCCTATGACATCTATGCCTCCTTGTGCAGTTCCTCCTCAAGGACCTCAACTTCCAACTCTGTGAGTAAAATAAAGTTCTCTTTTTGTACAAATACATAAGCTAAGCTGCTGAATACATTGTTCCTGGTACTTTGACTTCTGCTAGCCGAGAACTACAAAACAGGTTTCTGCTTTCGATCCCTGCTCGGAACATTATGTCCATTCCTACTTGAACAATCCAGAAGTTCAAAAAGCACTTCATGCAAATGTTACTGCCATGGCAATCCTGCAGGCACTGACCAATATCCCTGTCAATATTTCCTTCTTGGGGAGTTTGCGTGGGTTTGGTTCTTGTAGTTTCTATCAGTATAATTTAACTGTCCCCTATTTCATTTTATGTTGATTGTTACTTCTGGTCGTTTCCTGATAAATATTTCTGAAAACAGTGGAGAAGTAAATCGACACTGGAAAGACAAACCATTAACAGTGTTACCAATCATTAAGGAAGTAATGGAAAGCGGAGTTCGCGTTTGGATCTACAGGTTAGTCATTTGAAAAGAAGCTCAATCTCAATCAACCTTTCACACTTAAGTCCAATTTCATGACCTTGGAGAAATATTAATAGCCCACTTAGACAAACAAGAATCAAAATTAAATGCTTTTTAATAATGTTTAACGACATTATTTCAGTGGTGACACGGATGTTGCCTTGCCTGTAACATGTAGCAGATATGCCATAAACAAACTGGGGGGGCTGCTCATTAAGACTGCCTGGTACCCTTGGTATACCCAAGGGGAGGTAATAGTTTGGACAGAATTTCCCTAATCTTAGTTATTGCTGTTAGACAATGAACTTGGAACTTAATTTTTTATGCAACTATTCAAAGGTGTCATCAGTGGCATCGGACAAGTTTGAAATTCAAATTTTAGTACCTATAATCTTTTTTATAGAAAAAAAAGACAATTAATCAATGTTGATCAAGCTAATTACCTTGGTTTTTTTTTAAGGTTGGAGGGTATGCTATCGGATATCAAAACTTGACATTTGTAACCGTAAGAGGAGCTGGACATTTTGTACCCAGTTACCAGCCAGCTCGGGCCCTGCTGCTCTTCACATCCTTCTTTGACGGAAAGCTTCCACCATCTGCTAGAGGGTTCGACCATTGAGATAATGATAAATGTAGTAGTATTTTCTAATTGCTACATAGCCGGAAATGTACCGTTAACTTTGTAAACAAGGAAACGATAATTCTGAACAAAAATCTTGAGTCAAATTCAAGCATCTCTGTTGCCATATATATATATATATATTGCTATATTTATGAAATTATATCGGCTTAATAGCGTATCTTGCCAAGGCATTTGTTGTTTTGATTTGTTCTTCAATACACTTTGGTTGGTTCTGAAAATTGTAGTTGTTTCTTTGATGCAGCTCTATAATGACGAGCCATGATGGATAATTTTGTATTGGAAAAAAATTGAAGAATAGCTTAATAAAAAACTGTTATTATTTACCGAAGAAGATTCAAATACAGAAAAAAGAAAAAAAAAAAGATAATGACTGGATCCCATGTGAAAAGTACTAAAGTCAGGAAAACGGAGTGTTGAGAAGTAGTCATATTCATAAAGCTTTAGAACGCACTCACAGTTTGGACCAATCATGCATTCAGCAATTACAGGGGTCGTATTGGAGTTGAAAAACGCTGTCATCGCCTGTTCAAATTGCAGTCATTCTATGAGGTAAAGTAACTGCAGTACAGGAGGTAAAAAGATTGAGGATATCTCCAATTTCCAAAGTGAGTCAACTTTCATCCGTAAACACTAATGGGAATATATATCAAGCCGGCCCCAGAAGAGTTCTAAGCAAGTACCACAAGCCAAGCTGTAACTTGGCTACAAAATGGAAGAGAGGAACATCGGAAAATATCCTGGTTTCTTGTCGTCTTTCGGCTGTTTATAGTAGCATTAGCATTGCCTTGCATTGCAAATATATATATACTACTAGAAGTTAAGTTTCCATAAGCTCTTGGGTCCTGAGGCCGCCAACTCAGCACTGAATTAAATTAGCAGCAATGAAAGTTATTATCATATGGTTGCTGCTACTATTGCCTGGCTACTTTCCAGGTTTCCTCATTTCATGCAAGGGAAACCAGATTGACAATCTCAACAGGTTGATCGAATCTCGCAAATCCTCAAACCCTCCTCACCCTGAATCATGGGCTCAACTAGATGATCAAGAAGATAGCCAGAACTCTCCAGTGTATGTAGGATCTCAAAAAGGGTTGATGCAAGGTGACAAGATCAAAGCACTGCCGGGACAGCCTGAAGGAGTGGATTTTAACCAGTATGCAGGCTATGTAACAGTGGACCCCATAGCCGATCGAACGTTATTCTATTTTTTTGTGGAGTCACCAGAAAATTCTTCAAAAAAGCCTCTCGTTTTATGGTTAAATGGAGGTAATTTAACTACTCAAATTCGTCTACAATTCTACATCAACAAATAGCTTTTCAAGTTTATTTTGCATTCATACCCGAATATGCCAGAGCAATAGCATCTGTCATTTACTGCATCACATGGTCTGCATATTTGATTATATACATAAATAATAAAAATGATATGCGTGAGTATATGCAAAAAAGAGATGTATTTGCATACTCAGCCTTTGGGAAATAGGATTTATATAGAGAAGCTTGAAGGCAGTTCTGCAAAACACCGATGCAGAACTCCCATGTTTAACCTATCCATAAATCAGTTCTTAATTGATCATATTTCACGAATGTCCATTCTGAAACAATAATAGCACTAGAAAAGTGCGTTTTCCATCTGAAATCAGCACCGTGCTTCAACTTTCAATAGAAACAGAGCACCTCCGGCTTCAAAAACGTCATACTCCTGCCAACCAGAGAAGCAAATTATTCACTCCTGTATGTTCCCCACGCATGGTAGAGACAAGGGACCTGGAATCTTCGACTTTCCACCTAACAAGGACCATCAAGTCGTTTCATAGGGTTGTTAAATGAATCCAGCTAGGTAGGATTCCAAAATGGGGACGGCCCACTTCACTAAGAATTATATGCCTTCCGACCCTTATTTTCAAACAATTAGCAAGTGCTTTCTCTCAAGAAAACGCAACTAGGGAAGGTCGTTATCCCAAAGCTTAATCATGAACCAAACATCACCCAGACATATTTTAGTGGGGTCCCGCCACTAATTGGGCGGATTTTACGGCATGAATTGCCATTGCTTTGGTATTTCTTGCTATTTGATACTGACATCTTTTAAACCTGTTTTCCCAGTTTCTAGAATATCTGTTTGTATTTGTACCTGGACAGCTTCATTCAATAATTACATTTCAAACAGTTTTAGGAAAGATCAAAAGAATAGCGTTTGCTTCATTCATCAGCTAAGTTGGATTGTAGGTTTACGGAAGAATCTAACGACATCTGTTACATTTTTTTCTATAAACATTTACAGAATCACTTGCTTTCTAGCAGTGATCCGGACTAGTTTGTTCTTATAGCGGTGTTAGGAGATCAGTTTACAACTAATTCTGACAGCAGTAACAAATATATACTCTCAATAAATTAGAGCAAACAAATTTAACTCCCTTGATGGAATCTTGATTTGGTTCACCTCTTAATTTTATTATGAAAAAAGAAAAGGAAGTTCTGTTTTTTCCACCTTCGGTCGTAGGAGCAGCAACATCAAATGGTCATGGTAAACATGGTCATTGAAGGTCTTGAATATTATCATCACTCTGCCAGGCAAAATATAGTGTCTAGAATATAGAAATTAATTAGAAAAAAAAAGGCAGAAAAGGGTTGATTGACTATGATGTACAGGTCCAGGATGCTCGTCGTTTGGATATGGAGCTATGCAGGAACTTGGACCTTTCAGAGTAAACAGTGATGGAAAAACGCTTTACAGAAATGAATATGCATGGAACAATGGTACATGAACTTTCTTTTCAGTTTGACAATAACATATGATCTGATTCTCTTGATTTCAATTGACATATCCTTGGCAAATTTGCAGTTGCAAACGTGATCTTTCTGGAATCACCAGCAGGAGTTGGTTTTTCTTATTCAAATGATTCCTCTGATTACACCAAAGTAGGTGACAAGAGAACAGCACAGGACTCCTACATTTTTCTCCTTAATTGGCTTGAAAGATTTCCACAGTACAAAACCCGCGATTTTTTTATAGCTGGTGAAAGCTATGCCGGCCATTATGTTCCTCAACTTGCTTATTATATTCTCTCAAGAAACAAGAACACAAATCAAACCGTCATCAATCTCAAAGGAATTGCTGTGAGTTCACTGACAAAACCACCCTTCTACCACTATGAACCTTATCTTTGTGTATGCTAAATGAGAGAATCTAAAAGCTTAAAGCTGAGAATTGTAATGGATATTGCAGATAGGAAATGCTTGGGTAGATGACGGCATTTGTACAAAGGGATTGTATGACTATTTATGGACACACGCTCTCAACTCAGATGAAACCAATGAAGGAATTAAGAAATACTGCAACTTTGCTAGTGAAGATTCAGTTAACGAGATGGCAGATGGTATCCTATGTGGAAAGTATCAAATTAAGGGATTTATAGAGATGGGAAACATTGACTTGTACGGTATTTACGCGCCTCCATGCAATTCATCGGCACTAAAACCTGGCTCAAATGGCAATGTAAGTATCATACTACTAAATTTATCATGCATTACTCAACAATATTTTACTGATTAAGACAATGAAGAAATGAGTAGGAAAGAAATTTTGGTTCTCAGCCATAGAAAGTTAAAACCCTCGTCTCCTTTATATTCAAACTTGTATTTATACCAAAAAAGCAATATAAAAAGTACTGACCATAGATGTGAGCTATTTATAGTCAAAATTAGAGAAGCCAAGTCAAAAGGCTTTTCAGAGTAAATGCGCCTAAAGACATGGACTGACCTAATTCTACGATGATCTTGAATTGTTAGGTCATGAACTTTGATCCCTGCTCCGAAAGTCACGTCAATTCCTACCTAAATCTTGCCGAGGTACAAGCAACCCTTCATGCCAAAGCTACAAAATGGTCAGGTTGCAGGTAGGCATGACCACAGTTTCTTGCTTTCAAGACATTCACAAAATAATCCGCCAATTCGCTTTTCAAAAATCTGTTTTCATGGAGTATTCTATATTATCTACGATCAACAATAACAAGATACACATACAAATTACATGAAATTTTATATACTACGTCACAAAAAATTGGAAGGGCGAAACCAGAATTCCTGACCGGTCTGCTTCTGTACTATGTTCAGTAATGTTGGATGGACAGACAGCCCGACGTCTATTCTTCCTGAAATACGGCATTTAGCAAGAGAGATTAGGGTGTGGGTATACAGGTATGGATTAAAAGTCGCCTAACTTGACTGATAACACATGTACTGGTTATTTTTCTAAAATAAATTCTGCTGCCAGTGGCGACACAGATGGTCGAGTTCCAGTGACATCCTCTAGGTATGCCATAAAGGCCCTAGAACTTCCGGTAGAGACAGCATGGCAGCCATGGTACTCTAATAGTGAGGTAATATGATCTTTCCTGCCCATCTGATAGATCCAAAGCAATAACTTTTTATGCATACTTAAACGCTGATGGTGGCAGGTTGGAGGATACGTTGTTGGCTACAAGGGATTGATTTTTACCACAGTTCGGGGAGCTGGACACGCAGTTCCAAGCTACCAACCAGAACGAGCACTTACCATGATCACATCTTTCCTTCAGGGGAAACTGCCTCCTAGCCCTCCTTCCTATTAACAAACCCATTGAGAGCCCTCACGGTACTGCAGCTCTCTTATTCTGAAATTCCAGAAATTTAAAATGGGAAGGGAAGGAGAAATATGCTTTCTCTATTTAACTTTTCACAGAAGTTAAAGGGAAGGAGAAGAAATATCATCGGAAAATTGAACCAGTTCTCTGCTGATGGAATTATTTCCAAAGGTAAAGAAATGTATGGACAATGTATTATTTTGTTTCTATTTTTAACATCTATCTACGAATATACATAATCATTCAAGCGCATAATCCTTGTACAAATTAGGCCAAAGTGCCAAAGCGCAAAGAGCTTGTGCAATGGGTGTGAAAACCTCTCTATCTCTACCTGACATATCTCCCTTCGTGTAAAATTTCAATGAATTCATCCCTCACAAGCAGAAACTCAGTTATAAACCTTATAAGATAATCAAATTTTCATGCGGGGAAGGATTGACAGCAAAATATAAAATTTTCAGTATAAACATACTAGATTGCAATTTTAGCACAAAGGTTCTTACTTTAAAGTGATTTTTATTCTCAGCTTAAACGTACAAAAATGTCATACTACAACATAAAAGGCACACTAACTTTTATTACACCTTGAATTGATAAAGTCTCCTACTGCTTATCAGCTTTCATGGAGTCGCAGTGCCCCAATTCAATTTCAACACAACTGACATTGAGTAGAATAAATGGGCTTACGGTAAGAAAAATTATGTACAAGTTGAATGAATAGCCTCTGACTAACCTCCAATTAGAGTGCTGCCAATAGGATATGCACCTTCAAAATGCTCAGTTTTCAACAAATTCCCATCCTATGACTTGGAAAAACTTTATTCACTTTGGTGCTCTGCGCTTCACACGGAAATTGGAAGGCTTGTGGTCTTCACCCTCTCTTCAGCCTTCCAAAGGAGCCTAGTAGAACAACTCATTTATTCTTTGAGAAAATATGATATTACTTCGAGGAATAACCAGAGAAAAGGGGAAAAAAGTTACCTTAGTAACTTTCATTCCTAAAAAGTGTCATAAGCTCTTAAGGCTTCAAGGATGCTACCAACCCAGCTGCCAATCCAAAAGAATCAAAGTTGTCAGAATCTTTAATTTAGTCAATAACAACTTCCAATTGATAAATAAGCAATCAAGATTACAGAGGTCTAGAGAGAGGAAAAAAGTGAATATAACACATGGGAGAACTTGTTTGCCAAGTCAAGGAAGCTCAGCTCAAACAGAACTTCACTCAATCCTCAAGAGTAGTGGTTTTGGCAGCAGAGCCTTGGCTATTGAAGCAAAATACAATTGCAGGACCTTGGCTGTAGTTTAACTCTATGGTTGCTTCAACAGTCAAAGGAATTCAGATCCAACCTACCGTTACTTAAGGTCAGAGCATACCAATTTAGCGACCAGTAAATTCTAATACAGAAACATCATGCAGAAAGTTTAGAAAAAAGAAAGAGGATTACCCATCAAGTCCAGGCTGTGTCGGAAAATATACATTTTTCAGTCCCAATCTTTTTGCAGCTGAGGCAGTTGTCTCGCCAATACAGGCAATTGAATTGCTCCAAGAATCAGGTTCTGAAATAAGATTGACCCAGGCTCTGTTGCAGCAGAGGTGTATAAACTAAGTACAAGGAAAAAAAATTGCCCCAATAAAAGGCTTGGCAAGTTCAGGCAGCCAAAACAGGAGCAAGGAAAAAATTTTTGTCATCCATATCAAAAGGCATAAAGTAAGGTCCGACTACCATGATAATCCAAGTTACATGAAGTAACAAATTTACAGGATGGTTAACGAGCTGGCAGAAGGTCAGCTCAAAGCAAGAATTTCCTCATTAACAGACAGAAAAACTTTAAGTTAGCCTTTTACTTGGGAAAACTAATTACAAGTAAAGAGAAAGGAATCAACTATATACCGAACTGCAGATGGTGAAGCAACAGCAACAACCGGGGCAGATAGGGCCTCTTCCAAGACTATTTGGTCAACATGATCAACAGGTACCTGAAAGGAATGATTAAACATCAAGGACCAAGAGAGTATGCTCAATTGGCGGTCAAAAACCATCTTCAATTACAAGCTACTATATTGAATCAGGAGTAAATCTTGCTATCACAAGAACCAAGGGAGGACAACAAAAAATAAAGCAGCATAATGCAGTCTCCAAGACATTCATGGGCTATCAACAGACTCCAACACCATTTTGCAGGAGATAGTTACTCTGACAAATATCTCATATAGCTGCTATTGTCCATACAATATTACAAAAGGACCTGAAACTAAAATTACCAACACATAGATACTCACAGTTGTGTATGTATTCAGTCTCACAACCTGAAATCCACGATTAGAGAGGCCTTCTTCTGCAACATATATGCCAAAATCAAGGGTCAGTTTTCACAGTTTCCTAGTATAATAATTAAACTTCAAGCATGACACTAGATTTAAGAAAAATATCAGCACAGCAATGAGAAAAAATTACTTATAAGAATTCCTCGACCAAGCTAGACTTTTCGGTTGAAAATTCACAAAACCAAGAAAGACAAATCAAATATAACAGGGGAAAATGGATTGTGCAACTAATTAACTCAAGTAAATAACAGTTTCAGATAAGTAATACCAATAGTAGGGGAACAACAAAAGCAACAAACCTCAATCTTTTGAGGGTAATAAAAAGGACACCACCACACCTTGATGTGCATTTATTAATAGATAATAGATTTTTTTTTTTGGTGGCGGGTTTAGCTTTAAACTGACTCAACCTATGTGTTTTTTCACAACTTAAATCTCATTTTTTTCCAGCCCCGAGGTAAAGGTTTCTTCTCCCTTTTTATTTTTTAAGTTTCGAGTTTATCGTTTAAAGGATTTAAAATTTGAGGCTCTTGTTTTCGATGAAAGTCATGGCTACTCATTGTCAAGTTTTTAGCTTACAAATCCTCTGATTAAATGGTAATGCATGAGAGGGATATATCACATAATCAAATAACAAAAATCTCAAAATCACGCCAGAAAAATAGATATCCATGAAAAGGAAATCAGAAAACCATAAAAATAACCATACCAATCTCATTACTAGCCTTTACAGAAGCAGGATATAAGACTGTGCACCTTTTGTTCCCATCCTTTGGAAGCTCTGAAGCCAAAACTTTGCCTGTTGCTGAATGAGTTGAATTTAAACACATAATAGAATGCAATTAGTATCATGATTTCTACTATAACCGTAAATACATGTCAATCACATAAAAGATAGGGTAGATAATGTTATGGCATCACCAATAAGCTAATGTAGAAAAAAATATCTCACAAAATGAGGAGCAATCATAAGCATCCGAAAAGGTCAAAATTTAATGTTTGCAGTTTAAACAAAAATTACTACAAATTCGTAAATGCATTGAAATTAATAGGACAAAAACAATTATGGCATGTGTTCCATTTATTGGTTAGAAGAATCCCACCCAAAGTAGATGTAAGATTATTTTTCTTATAAATGACCTAGAAAATTGAATATAGGCATTAACTTAAACACATGCCTATATGCAAACACTAACAAAGATGACACATAAATAAACTTATGAAAAGAGAGATAAGTACCTTTTGATGGTGCAAAAGCAACATCGAGCGATTGCTTTGATGATTGCATTAAATTCTCAAAAATACTTGCTGTACCAACTCCAACAACGCCTACCCTAACACTTGGGGTTCCAGCTGCCCTAAAGAAAAAAAAAATTAAGCCCATGCATCCAAGCAAAGTAAATTAAACTCTAATCAAAAGACAAAAATGTAATTAGGAGCCATGAATAAAGATGTCCTTTAGACACACCCACATGTAAAACACACACATATATATAACTTTTAAGCATTGCTAATAAAAATATGAATATTGCATGATTAAATTAATTAATACACGTAGCAATAACACATCATTTGAGCATTAAAGATTCTTAAAACCCAAACCAAATGCTGAAAAAAATTTTGACATGAAAAGAAAGTTCCTCGCTGCCCTTACTTCCATGCCTCTAGAAAGACCGAACCGGCTTCAGGCGAAGTTATGACAATCCAATCAAATGTCCTTTCTGCGGCCACCAAAAAAAATATATATACATATATTATAAAACAAGACAGCCAAAAATAACTTGTACCATCTTTATCTAGACTGTCCTTAGGAGCATTGATTGCAATCATACTATTCATGATGATAACCACAAAACTATACCCTAGATATTCCACTGTTTCACACAATGAAGAAGCAGTATAATCAAGCAAAAAATGCCATTCAAAATCACAAATATCATAGTTTGAGTTTGCGGGCCAAAACTGAACAGGGCTTTATAAGCAACAGCTTAGAAGCCAATGGATGTAACCATGTGTATTATATCTAGCAAGCATTAAAGGAGACTAGCATCCTCAAACTAACTAGACATATATTTCCAAAGAAAGATTGCCTGCCATCCATGTCAATTTTGCAACAGTCTATTCACTACACTAACCATGCGCACTATCAATATAGAGCACGAAGTTTTCAAAGTTACCACTTAAAACAGAGGATAGCCTATCCAAGTCAGGCCCTTGTGTATGCTGAATGAGGGGAAGCTCCAAGCAATTGATCCCATGTTCGGCCTGTGATTTACTAAAATATTAAGCTGAATACATACTTGTATGAAAAATGTTGAGCTGAATACATAGCAGGATGTCCGATTTTAGTATGTATTGTCCTTGGACAGATTTAGCTATATCCTTTAGGCCTAACAAACATGTTCAAGGACTATTGTAGATAACAGCATCAGTGGGACCCAAGAATCAGCATTACAACTCACCATCAGTTGACACTGAATAATGAATAATCAATATTAAAGTGAACAGACAAGGCACCATAAAACACACATTGCAGTAAGTAAGGGCATTAAATTATAATTCTGCACAATCAACTAAAAATAAAAAAAATTTGAATTTCATTTAAGTATCCTAATGTTTCCCATTATCAAATATTTAAATGAAAGCTATGGATAAAAGAAAAGCACAGAGATATATGTATGGGAACAGACAGGAATAGCAGTGGAACAGTGGATGTCAGGGTACAGCAATAAGCACAGAAAATATGACAATAGTGGTTTCCATTTTTTTAACTTCCATTCAAGGCCATAAATTTTCACTTCCCACGGCTAAATAAAGGCCATCTGATCTATTGAACTAAGTTAACATAACCAAATGCACCTAAATATACCTAGTCCATTTGAACCATTAACCATTTGAGGAAAAATTTTAAAATTAAGAAACTCAATTAAATTAAACAAAAGTTCATAATAGAAGAAGGAAAAATTATTTCAATAAATCACTTTTTCTCTATTATCATTATTCATATAAACATATGGAATAAATAAATTCAGCAAAATTTATGGAATGATTTTTATTCTACATTGTCACTCTTCAATCATCGCAAAACGCAAAATAGAAATTATTCCTATAAAATTTTCAAAAATTCATTTATTCCAGACAAACTTTGAACCTAAATATATCTCCGGTACTACTGGTTCTAATATTAACTTTTTTTTTTTTACAGCTAGATCCTTCGAAATAGCAATGGCATGTGCTCTACATTCTTTAATATTTTTTAATTCTATATTTTTATTTGCTACGAACCAGACTCGAAGTTCGCATCATAGTATTTACGTTTACAGAAGAGTACAAAATAACAAAAATATATATATTTGAGGAAAAAACCATTAAAAATGACTTAGATGCTGCATAAATCAATTAAAAATGACTTAGATGTTGCTTCTGTTTCAGCATTTAATCAAACAGATGATGAACCGATCTTAAATTCAGAATGCAATGGATGATTCTTTATATACAGTTAAACAATGAACCTTTTTCCTATTGAAGTTTCAAGTAAAATGTGAGAAAAGCAGAATACTAATGAGCTTGATAACGAACAAAAATGAAATAGTAATAATCAAATCATAAAAAAGATTTAAAAGAAAAGAAAATAAAAAATTCAAAGAAGAGAAACGAAAGAGATAAGAGTTTAAACCAGAGCGTTAATGAGCTTAGCGTTTTTGCCTCGTTCTCTGGTGACGACGACTTTCAGATTTGAAGGAGTGTTTTTAATCACTTGCGAAGTCGACGAAGACGAAGAAGCTCCGATCTTGGAAGGAGATAAGGAGATTCGGGTGTGAAGTTGCAGAGAAGAAGAACATGGCGGAGGAAGAGGAGAGAGAGAGGAGAGAGAGAGGAGAGCCATTGAAACGTGTTGAGCAAAGGAGGGATGGGCCAAAGGGAGCAGCTGTTACCAAATTAACTACTTAACCATGAAATAATTAATTAATTTCTGTATCACTAAAAAAAAGACTAAACAAAACTGAACCCCTAATTTTTTATGCCGACGCTTAAAGTGGGTACACCTGTAGAGGTTACTGAATGCCACGTGTTATTTCTTTTGTAGTACCCTTGTCATATGCTCGCCGACACTCTAGCATCCTTGCCTTTCCTTCGGTCACCACTTTTTCTCTTTAAGATCAGCCGTTGATCACATTTGCTTGATCTTTTTCGGATAACCAAACGGTGGATTTATTCTTTTTTCCGCTTATCAATCCCTTGGATGTTGTGCTCCCGCCCCATGGTCCAAACACTTGCCAGCAAGGACTAAAAAGAGGAGGCTTCTTCTAATTCCCTGCAGCTCCTTCATTCCTCATGGATGACAGTGAAACAACCGTTGATTTTTCTGGTTTTTCTATAGTTGGTGAAAACGAGGGGTAGCGTGATGGGATGATGACCGAGTTTAGTTTGACAATGAGGGCCACGTGGAGGGGACAAAATGATTATTTCATATATAAAATTTTTTATTTAAATGATATCGTAATTATATTATTAAAAAAATTAATTATACATATTATATGTAAGAATTTATAAAAATAAAATATTTATTTTATTTTATTTATAATAATTAATTTTTTAATAATAGAATTAGATAACAATTAAATTAAATTTTTTAATAATATAATTGGATGACATGATTAGACTAAAGTTAACAAAATTCATAAATTCAGATGATATTTTTCCCAGATACGGGGGCAGCGCCGTAAGATTTTGGCTCTTGGCTTCACCGTTGGGCTACAAGAGCAGCAATGTTGCTTAACCGCCCATCATCATTGTACTAATGCTGGTGTGATTATTTACGCTCATGTTCGTGATTATTATTTGCACCGTTTTATAAAATAATTGGAATGTAGCTTTAAAAAAAATAGACCAATAACGTATATTTCAAAATCAGAGTCTGTCTTAAGTTTCAATCAAAATTTAAATTTATATTAGATTTATAAATTATTTAACAAAAAATCAATCATTACTAGTGAGAATCAAAACTATATTTTATAAATGAATTTCTTATAAACTCAACCGATCTTTACTGATAAAAAAATTATAATTTTTTAATAACAATGTCGATTTATTTGCTAAAAAAAATAGAGCACCATGAGTAAAAATAAGTTAGGCTCCATTTTATTAATAATTTTTTAAATACATAAATAAAAATAACTTTAAATATGGTTAGAATCAACCAATATTCATCTTAATCAAACAATCAAAATTATAGTTAGAAGTGTTTATTCCGTCATTTGAGTTAATTTTAGATCGAATTAATCGAATTATATTATTTTTTTATTAATTAAATTAAATTTTTAATTTAAAAAATTAATCAATCAAAATTAATTTGATTGATTTAGTTAATTTTTTTCAATTAATCGAATAATAAAATATATTAAATTAAATTATATTTTAAATTTTTATTTTCTCATATGTGAAATAAGTTAAATAAAATCATTTAAAAAAATTCAAACACCAAAATATTAAGTTATATACTCTAATAACTTAAATTGAAATGAATAATTTCATATATTTTTAGTTTTAAATATAGATTTTATAATATTTTGATTAAAATTTTGATTAAATCAATTAATTCAATTTTTGAATCGAATTAATTAAAAATAAAAAATTTTATAAAATTATTTTGGATAACTGATCAAAATTAATTTGATAATCAACTGATTGATTAAATTAAATTGGTTCGGTAGATCAATTAAAATCAAATTATGAATACTTCTAATTGTAGTAGCCCAAAAATTTAAAGTGTAAAAGATATTGTTTAATAAGAAAGATTAAACGTGATCCAAGTTAAAAAAAAACGGTCTTCCATTTATGCGTGAAGAAGAGCAGCAGGGAACAAGTTATTAACTTTTATTCATGAAGCACACTACCACACGGGTCAGCCAAGAGCCAAGTCATACATTCCAATCACCAAGTTCCCCTTTGTTATCACATAAAATTAAACAAATAATAAATCCAATCCCTAGAAAAAACCTACTTAAAGTGGTCAAAATTCAGTTCCACTCCTCATATGGAGGGATTTCTATAAGAATTCTACAGAACCAAGAGAGCTACGGAGTAACAACTAACCAGGCAGTTCCCCCCCTTCTAGTTTGAGTGTCTACTTACTAGAGCTACAGCCTACAACTTCTCTCCTGCTGTTGTTATTTCAGCTTACTTGCTGCTGATGACTGCCGTAGATAGGATAAGCTCCATATGCGGCAGCTGCAGCTGCATACATGCCAGGGTCATGTGGCGGTGGCAAAGCATATCCATATCCATAGCCATCATACATCTGCCCTCCATAGTAAGCTCCACCCCACTGGTTACCGTAATCAGCTCTAAACTGCATTATCACAAATAATAATAGATTAAATAAAAACAATTTATTCAAGTGACAGCTAGGAAGATGTTTCAAAGGTTTGTTTCAGAAACTGCCATCAAATAATTCCTAAGAAATTTGGTAATGACTAATTTTTAGTGGCTCTCATCCATTTCTGTAAAAGCATGTTGTAACAGCTTTCATAATCATAATGCTGCAATAAACGATGTAAGGGAGGGCACAGGAAACTATGGATAGACATAAGAGACCTGCTTATTTGCCGGATTGCGTCCCCAAGAAAGACGCACCGTTTGCTTGCCAATTACCGCCCCATTCAACTTCTGCAATGCCTCCTCAGCATTGTTCCTATTGAGACTCAAGAAGTTACATCAAGGTAGTAACTCAATAATAAGTTAATAACTATATTACACCTTTAATATCACATTATATTATACGGAAAAAGCAGATGGCTACAAAATTTTACCTGTTGGCAAATTGTACAAAACCACATCCTTTTCCAACAGGTATTTTAACAGAGACTATTTCACCATACTGAGAGAAAGGTTGCCTGAGATCTTCCTCGGTGACATTAGGGTCAAGTCCTCCAACAAATATCTAAAATACAATTTGATTAGCCAAGGGGCACAAATGGTGGTGCTCCTAAGAGTCAAAGCTGAAAGAAGGAACTGAAAAACTCACAGTCGTGTTCAAAGAATCTCCATCAGATTGGGTTGAAGCACCACTTGATGCATAGCCACCTTCCAAGAACAAAAAGGAAGCAAAAAGTATCAAACAAAAACCCTAAAAGCTTTAGACTATAACAAGTAACTTTGTCTAGAGAGGTTGAAAATTAGATGAGGCAAGGATGAATAGGTTCAAAAATTAATTCTGTGCAAGGATGCAGATATAAAACCAGGTACAGAAGCAACTGGATTTGGCAACGATCTCAGCATTGACTTTCTCGTACAATGCCAATCATGCAATTGCTACATTGACAAAAGCCTATTAAGATTTATTTAAAAAAAAGAAAAAAGAAAAAAGGAGAAAGATGGTTAAGTTTAAGATTCATAGTTCAGATAAAAGGATGCTACGGTCATGGAAAAATGACAGAAATTCTCAATCACATATAATCCAAATTAGAGATAACCCAATTAACTTCTCTCATAAAACACAATCCTATGGTAGTTTCAATTTGAAAAATCTTGAGAATAAATAAACTTTAAACTTCTTCATATCCAATTTAAAAGGCAATTCATAGTAACAGTTTCTTCACAAAACTAGTCCTTACCACAGGCCACATATGATATATGAACTATCCTCGGCAATTTCTAACAACCCTTATGCTATTTAATTGCTGACAAAGAAAATGCAATGCCCCTCTCGAAATTTAGTCATGCTCATTTAAGAAGGATGCAAACAATTTACATGATATTGCATGAGAAAAGGGCAGTGCTTATAAACAGCAACATAGAAAGCCATAAAACCCCATCAAAAGAGACAAAACCTAGTTGCCCAACAGAAAAGGCAAAGTAGGTAGTTACACAAAACACAAACAGAAAACCAGCATTTCAGTGCCCAACAATGCAGCATAGAAAATTATGAACTGTCTGAGAAGGACTCACTGTTCTTCTCAGTGCAAAAATCACGTCAAAGTAGGAGCAGCTGC
Organism: Durio zibethinus; assembly: GCF_047325235.1. Classification (NCBI taxonomy): domain Eukaryota; kingdom Viridiplantae; phylum Streptophyta; class Magnoliopsida; order Malvales; family Malvaceae; genus Durio; species Durio zibethinus. The sequence continues at coordinate 2,201,424 of NC_143181.1, forward strand.
ACCAAATTTGTTAGGAAGGTGTTTCAAAGGGAAAAGGTGGGGCAAGATTCAAGTTAATTTTAGCATCTAAAACTGCAGAGGATCCTAAAGAGAAAAACATTCATTTAGATGCAAAAAGTACAAGTGCATAAGTCAATATAGAGGTAAAATATAAGCACTTTAGCAATATATATAAATATGACTAAATAAATTTTAAGAAATTAGAAGTACCATTGCGTGCAAGCTTAAATAAATGCATAAAGAAAAAGCAAATTAAATAACCAAATACCTTGTGAAGAATATTGTTGCTGATACCCAGAGGATTTCCTGGGAGTTGCAGCACCTATACGCATAGGCCTGCTTGAACAATATACACCATTCATGTCGGTCATGGCTTGTGATCTCTCAGTATCATCTCCAAACCTCACGAAACCATAACCCTTTGATCGACCAGTGTTAGCATCAATTACGACTTTTGCAGCTTTAACAGAAGGATATTTACTAGCAAAAGTTTCATGCAATAGGCTATCAGTAACATCTGCAGCTAAATCTCCTACAAAAATAGAAAGATCAGGACCATTTTCTGTGTGCTTCTCTCCCGTGTTAAAAGTAGCCCAGTTGAGACGAAAAGGTTGATCTGTATTAGGCATCAAAATGCCACTATAATTTTGAAGAACTTTCTCTGCTGTTGCATGTGAAAAAAATTCCACAAATCCATATCCTCCTGATAGACCAGTCTGCTTATTGCGAATGACCTTAATGGATGTAATCTGCTCAAATAAATTCCAAATTACAATTGAAGTTTGGCAAGCAACTAAAACCCTGGATCAAATTTCTATCTTTCTTTTTATTCAAGTTCCTCTGACTTCTCAAATCAATCATACGTGGTTTGAATTTATGCAAAGTCATCACTATATGTGTAAACCTTACATTTAAGCCAAATGCAACAAACTTCTTTCATACATCCACATAGGAAAAAAATCAGAAAATAACTTTTCCATTTTATTTTGAATTTAACATTTAATTTACCTCAACAGTCAAACAATTCCAGAATTATGCAATGTCTTCTCAGCTTTTTGACATTCCAGACTATATCATCAGCCAGGAAAGTCAAATTCTATACTACTTTCAGGCTCTAGTCAATTGAGCTTTTCTTTTTATATATATTTTTTAAATGCCTGAAATAGCCAAATCAGGAATTGACATCACCTAGTTTGCCAGTTGACACTAATCTCATTACTGGCATTTGATTAGTAGTTAAGTATAACCACGGGAACTACATATCAACCACCGAAAAAGGCACCAAAGGCATTAAAACCATTGTGCAAATCCTATCTTTTGATAGACTAATAATACTTACAGACAAATAATTTTTGCTAGTAAGTGTCCTAATAATACTCGTTAAGGTTACTATTTAAAGAAATATTTTCATCCAACACATCGAATTATCGTCCTAATTATCAATGGAGATGCATTTAATTTGAAAAATATTTCCATAAATAGTACTAAACAAATGTTTTTCTAGCACTCCAACGTGTGTGTATATATAATAAAAGGTAAAAACAAAAATTATGAATCATAGCAAATTAAATTAAGCATCTAAATATTTACTAAATAAATAGATTTATGAGATTTTTTCAACCTCGCCGGTGGAAGCGAAACAACTATGAAGATAGTTCTCGTCCATCCAATGATGCAAATCACCGATCCAAACGGTTTTGTTCTCGCCCCCGCCGCCGCTGGATCCTTGCTGCTGTTGCGCGTGTTGCACGTGGCCGTGATGGTGCTGGTACTGATGGTGATGATGATGGTGATAAGGCATGTAGTGCTGAGGTGGAGGTGGCGGCGCCACAAAATGCTGCGATTGCATCATTTGATGCTGCATTACCATAGCCGTCGGTGGATACTGCATCGCCACCCACTGCGGCTGCGATTGTGGCGGTTGCTGTTGTGACTTTTGTTGCTGCCGTTGGGTCTGTTCCTGCGAACCACTGTTTTGCTGCATCCTTTTCTACTTATTATTATTATTGTTATCACTATCTCTTATTTTCTTAAAAAATATAAACAAATAAACAAAGATTTGGATGTTTATTTGAATTAAATCCGAGTTTTTATTTTTTGCTTTATGAAAAAAAGGTTGAATCTGAGAATTTTCAAGGGAAGAGAAAATAGAAGAGATAAAAGAGAGCACGGCGAGGGCCTCAGCAGAGGATTTAAGCAAAGGGTGATGGAAACACGAAAGGCGATTGTGGTTTTGACCGTTGGATTAGGATTGTGATAGTTTAATCTCAACCGTTAATTTTGTCAAAACGGAGGAGGATATGCATGGGATACTGTTTTGTGGTCACTCTCACCCTGGATCCGCCGCCAGCCAACTACTTTAACTTTAAGGAATTCTATAAATTTATTTCTTAAAATTTTTGGATTTTGGAATTTGTGGATTTAATAAATTATATTATTAGAAATTATTAAAAAATCTCCCTTTTTAATTTACGTCAATAGGGATAAGAATATATAAGATTCTTTGGAGGTTGGAGACTTGGAATACTATTTTTAGTTTGGTTTTGATATTTTCAAATGGGAATATGTGATTTTTTCAATCGTAAAAAAAAAATATATATCATTTTAACTAATTTGATTATGTTTTATTTGACAATCATGATTTATGCTATAATAAATAAAGTAATGTTATGATTAATCATTTAATTTGATGGTTTTAATTCTGTATATAATAACATTTTGTTGATTTAATTATGAGAGATATTCGTATTACAACATATATCATAAAGATTGAATCACGAGAAAAGTAAACTTTTAGTTCTATTCATTTGATTGAATTTCTTTTCTTCCGTCGAATTTTCCAACTCTTATCAATTTAATTTTTTTTTTACTTTTGATTGTTTGATATTATTTATTAAAAAAATAATTGAGTGAATTAATTTTTTTTTAGTTTTATTATAATTAGAGTGAATTAATTTTTTTAAATTACATTTATTTAATTAATTAGGTAATCAACTAATAAATTATAAATTACCTAAATAATTAAATTTGATTCACATACAATGAAATTTAATAATCAACTAAGTCTTGTTAGGCAATAAGACACATATTCATTAATTCAAACGTGCCAAACTGGGGATGAAACAACATTAAAATAATTTTGTATATATTTTTATAATATATAAAAGTGTTATATAAAAAGGGGCAAGCAATACATTTTTAATAAAAAGATTTATATGAATGCAATATTTAAATTTGCTTATTTATTATGTATATGCCTCATGGTTACATATATTATCAAAATATATTACCAAATTGATTTTTTTTTAACAAAAAAATCAAAGCCTAAAAAAAGTTATAAATGTTAAAAATCAAATTTTAATTTTACGAGAAATTATCTTTTAATAAAGATATAAGAATTAGCTTATGGATTCTTCAAATATGATATTTATTATACAATGAATTTACTTTTATTAATTTCTTGTTAAAAAGGAATTAATTATTCCCATCACCCTTCTAATTTTAAAAATTAAACACTCCTCAAAAGAGATAATAAAATATTCTTGTAAGACCTTAAAAATGATATCTTCGTTGTCGTTCCACTCAAAATTAAACGCCACTTTCTATGGTCAAAAATAGAAAGCCGTTAGTGACTTAGTGCCATTTAAAAGATTTTCCATATCTCAATGACTGCAACTTTTGTTAATTTGACTAGAAGTAAATCAAACGTCATTTAGCTAAGTACAACATTATTGGAGGATATAGTTTGACCTTAGTTGTATACGTGTGTGTGTGTATATATATTTCTGGGCCTAGCGGCGATATGAGAGTATGAGTCATGTAGGCTTGGATAAGAGCCCAATAAACTCATTCACATTCCCATAATAAAGGAAAAAAAAAACACTGAGAAATGTAGAAACAGCATTCTCTAATTTGAAAAAAGAAACCCTCAAATAGTTGTATGGGACATGCAGAGCAGAGACAGTACCATGGACATGAGACAACCTTCGGATGGAATTGGAATTGTACTGATACTGTCCATTCAAATTAAGGTCGCTAGTGTTGTGTCCTCGCTTGTTTTGGGATTGGTTGATTTAAATAATTTTTTTGAAATGTATTATAAAAGTAAAATTAAAAATGTTTAAATGTATTATATTTGTATTTATATAGTAAATAAAAAATAAAAAATTATACATATAAAAGAAATATTACAATTTAGTGAGAGATTAAAAGCTAATATTATGATTTTGTTTTATGTATCAAACAAAACAAAAGCATGAGATAAATCCATATATAAAAATAGACTCCCCAAACAAAATCCAATTAAAAAAGCAAGTCCCATTTTTTCACATCCAAAAACCCATTAAACTTTAAAAAATGGATAACTATTATGTGTAAAAAAACGTATATAATAACAAACTCTTTGAAAATCTAACTTATAAAGTAACCCACATTTCCTCACACTTCAAAGCTCACTAAACCAGAAAAAAAAAAGTAGTTGTCATGTGTAAAAGGCTTACCCATATTCTCTTACATCCCAAAGCTTACTAAATTTCAAAAAATAAAAATAAAAACAACTGTCATGTATAGAATGCTTATGAGATTCTTTTTATAAATAGTAGTATAGATATAGATGTATAGATTTTGAACTAATATAATGCAATGCAAATTTCTAAAAACAGATAAAAAATACTTTAAAAAGAAAAAATATATATAAATGGACAGATGTCAACTATAGGATTTGTTAGGGGCATTGATGGTAAACAATGTATAGTAATTTTTTTTTTATTAAAAGCCTTTAGTAAACAGTCAAAAGTAATTTTGACATTTGTGTCGATCTGATATATCAGATCGACTTAATATATTCAATATCACATTAGTTTAGCCATGTTCTTATTGTCCCCCAATTTTTCTTATCTTTTATTTATAAATACAAATGTCCAAGCATCATTAAGATAAGTTTAATCTATTTCTAATTTTCTTTATTATTTTTTTTCTGACCTCACTCATTCTTATTTGTGTGTGAAAGTGTAAACGCAGAAAATACTCTCTACTTTTGACTCTAATTGTTCTTCTATTCCATCTTTTTAGGAATACTTTGAGATTGAAACTTTGCACAAACATTTGGCACATCAAATAAGGGGCTTTTTTCAACTTACTAGCTAAGCAAGAAACAATGCTACTTAGAAAAAGAACTTTAGAGGAAGGAAACACTGCCATCCTGGTAGGGATGGAAACGTACAATAGCCAACACTCCAACTTACTTACCCTACCATAAATTAACTCAACCATGGAACAATTCTAGACTTTGACTGAGCAAATACAGGCTCTTAATTCGAATGTCTAGGCATCATTAAGCAAGTTCAATTTATTTCTAATTTTCCTTATTATTCTCACTCTAATCTCACTCATTATGACTTGTACGTTGAAATACAAATATAAGGAACACTCTTTATCTTTAATTTTAAACATCCTTCTCTTCTATCCTTTTAAAAATACTCTGAAATCGGAGCTTGACACAAACATGATCTTTAGGATCCTTTTAATATATAGTGTATAGATGTGTGCCGGCCTTGAAGTCTATAAAAACCCGGCTAAGGCAAAGGGAGATGCGCATCCCATCATTAGTCCTCTTCAATTATTCACTCTCTCTTTTTCTCTTATAGATAGATATTCTTGTTTTACTATATATTTTTTTACCTTTCTAGCTAATCCCTTTCCAATTCCATATCCGGTTTCTCATGGCTAAGATCATTTTCGCTCGTAATTACCTTTCTATTTGTTTTATTATTTTTCTCTCATGTAATCAGATCCACTGAGGAAGTTAGGCTTTCGAAGATAGATAAATTAGCTGATGGGTACTGCTCGGGAAACCAAGTAGCAGAAACCAATACCAGCAGCCGTAATAAGATTAACTTGAGGCGTGGCCTATATGGAGCAGATCACGATGCTCTCACTGCCTCTGCCAAATTCACTGCACTCGACTACGATACCAATGATTTCCACCCAGCGCCGGTCACTTAACTCCACCTAGCTAGGCCTAGAATCTAGATCACACGTTATCTAAGTATGGATTTCTCATACAGCTAAGCTCTGTTACATGAGTATGTAAATATGAATTTTGCTTATTAATCTCTCATATATGCTGCTTCCAAGAAGTAACTACCGACGTCGTAGGATTTCTTGTAAATAAGTAGGCTTGTGAGTAAGAAATATTTCATCTTAACAGTGTGTTTCATTACTCGTTGTAAATAAACTTTGGTTTATATTACTAATAAAGTTTGAAGTATGGGGTTAACATCTGTATCTCTAGACTCGTTGAAGGCCATGGAGCTTTCAAGGTTTTTTGTCTTTCGTTTGCAACTCCCAGTCCTTGCAAATGTAATGAAAATCTAGAGCCAGTTGTTTATGATAACTTCTAGTTTAAGTACATTAATTTTGTTGGTATTTTAAACTTATACCTTACACTACATGACAATAAGATTGAATTAAAAAGGACGTACACATATATATCATATATCATAATTGAACAATATTAACATATGTCAAAAGTACTGTGATTCGGTATTAAGTTATCAAATTTTTAATTTCGTTAACCAGATTTAATTTTTAATAATTTTGAATATATAAAAAAAAAATAGCATATCCCATGCTCAAATTTAAAAAATAAAATGGGTATGCTTGATTCCTTCTATCATATAAATGTGTGCTTGATCCCATTAATTGCTTTTTCTAGTGTACCCATGTCCGGCCCTTTGACTTTGATATTGTTTTTCATATAAGAATAAATTAATAATTGGGTCTTTTAACGACCAAGGAAAATAGAAATCAAAGATTAATAATGCGCTATTATGTAATGGTACATCCAGAATTGTTTTTAAGGTGTATATTTATAACATATATAAAAAATTGATGAATTTATCAATTTTATCAAAAAAAATAGAAGAAAATTTTGAGGTGCTTAAGGAAATTTTTTTCAATTTTTTTTTTTTGTTTTTCAATATTTGGAGTGTCTAAAAGAAAATTTTAAGAATATTCTAGAAAAAATCTTCCTCTAATTTTTTTTTTTTTGAATTTTCCATCTTTTAGGGTGTCTATTTGGATCCGACCCTAGTATATATTTGATGTCATTGTAATAACTATTTTTATGATTAAAATATTTTATCATAAAAAAAAAACAAACTTTATAATATTCAAATAGCAGTAATAAAATCAAATTATTTTTACATTAATTTACACGAGTAATGAACACACAATTGAGATGCAAATTTTACTTTCTAAACCTATTTATCAACTATTATTACATGTAAATTCATTAGGCGGAAATAATTTTTTTAGATCATTGCTATTAGGGGTATAATCGAACCGAATCGAGTCGAATAATGAGAAACTCGAGCTCGAGCTCGACTCACAACTCGAGGCTCGATATTCGGCTCGAGTTCGATCAAATTTTATTTTTCAAGCTCGAGCTCGATTCGTGATCGAATTCGAGCTACTCGATTCGTGATCGAATTCGAGCTACTCGAGTTCACTCGATTAAATTCGATTAATATGTAAAAATAAGCTCGATTCGTATACTCGAAAGAATTCGATTATTCATGCTCGAACTCAGACTCAAAATATTTTATTAATTAAAATAATAAAAATATATTAGGCTCGCGAGCTACTTGAATCGGATATAAGAATAATCGAATTCGGATGGATCGATAAGTCAAGTTACTCGAGCTCGAGCTCAACTCGATAATAATCGAATCGAATTCGAGTTTTTTTCGAATTGAACCAATAACTTACGAGTACTAATGTATCATTTACACTCCTAATTGTTATTACATAATTTATTTTTTTATATTAAAATAATAAACTTATTTTATAATTTTGAAATAAAAAAAATTAAATTATAAAAATAATCTGGAACAAAAAACTCCAACAGCTCCTTGATGTAATTCACGCCGCAATTTAAGCATCCGAATATATGGTCACTGTGTTTTTAACGGCTTTTGATGCAAACCGCAAATGATAAAAAGAAATTGATCGAGCATAAGGGAAAGTGAAGATTACGTTGGCTCTTCATCAAAAGATTCGCTGGCATTCTGCCTCCAAAATTTGTTGTATATTAATTACTTCCAAGTTCAATTCTTTCTGCAGTGACACACTATCAAATTGATGCTAACTTGCTTTTTTGTTTTCATAGAACATAAAGAAGAAATATCTAGGCTTGAGTCTTTGGCTTAATGGTTATAGTATGCATCACTTCCTTAATTAAAATATCTAGGTGAGTACGTATATCTTGAATTCAATCCTTCGTGGGATTTTATGGTTCTTTTTTACTCAACCAAAAGAGTTTAATTGACTGAAAATCAACAGAAACAGAGTACAACAGCAGAGTACAAACCCAAAACAGAAAATTATTAAATCATTAACAATGTGGTATTATGATGAGGAAAAAAATTTAAGAATATTCAAAGAGAAATCTTCCTTTAAAATTTTTTATTTTCCATCTTTTTGGAGTGTCTATTTGGATCCACCCCTGCTATTATGTATATAATTGAGGTCATTGCAATAACTGTTTTTATGATTAAAATATTTTGCCATAAAAAAACTCAAAACTTTATAATATTTAAGTAGCAGTACTTATAAAATCAAATTATTTTTATTAATTTAGACATGAGTAATGAACATATGTCACCTAAGGGTGCTGAAAACATCGCCAGAACCACTCCAGCTTCATTTCGAAGGACCCCCCGCAACCAGCAGGCCCTCGATCACCTATTGTTGAACCATCCGCATTGAACTTCAGGAAACCGTTTGGTGGTGGTCTCCACTGGGTACATCCTCTTTTGCCGCCACTCCGTAGTTTCGGGGCACACTTCCGAGGGCAGTCCCACCACTCTGATTCTTGTATCAACACATTCTCTGCAGAAGCTTTTATCCAGTGTAACGTCCTCATTTTTGTCAGGAACATTAGATCATCAATCTTGAACCGTGTTAGAAGCAGACATAGACCTCTCCTGACTCATCTAATATGTCTGCTTTCAAAAGCCTTTCCTCAGTAAATGTGATTCCATGAGAAAACAATAACAAAATGAGAGGGGCAGCAGCTAAAATGAGGTTGTTTTTGGCCATGGGGGTGACTGAAAATTAAGAATGATTTAGAGAGCTCAAAGAGAAATTAATGTATAGCTGCTACTTGAGAGATGCCCATAAGCTTTTTGCCTAGCTCAATGGGTATTTATAACAAAAGGAGAACGGCAGCAGCTAAAATAAGGTTGTTTTTGGCATGGGTTGTTGGTAATTTAAAATGTGATGTATCCATATTAAGTAGAAAAATCATTTTTATATAATTTAAAAGAGATTACTTATGTCATTTTAGTGAATGAACTAAATGTTAGGGTGGATTAAGTTATTTGGACTTAGTAAAGTTTTCTTAGTGCTTGTTTAGTAATTAGATTTAATTTTTAAATCTTTTATTTTTTATTTCAAAATATTACTAAAATATTATTTTTATTCTGAATAAATATGTTTGAATAGAAAAAAATATGATGGTTTGAATAAATATATCTAAATAGAAAAATATGACTATTTAAATAAAATTTATTTAAATAATGAAGCATAATTATACCAAATGTAATGACTTTTTGAATTGATTTATTTTGTGACTGTTCATTTATTATAAATAAATCTTTTTATTTGATCAATTTTTTTGCTTTTGATCTTGATATTTTTTAAGCTTTTGTTCTATCTTATAGATATAATTATTTTTAAAATAATATTTTTTACACCTCAAAGCCATATTTTTTCTTTTTTATTATTTCTGTTTTTTTTTTTAATTTTCTAACAATGGGGGTGACTGAAAATTAAGAATGAATTAGAAAGCTCAAAGAGAAATTAATGTATATCTACTACTTGAGAGATGCCCATAAGCTTTTTGCCTAGCTCAATGGGTATTTATAGACTTTTGGAAGCCGGTATGATCATGCTGGTTGCCAACTATTCAATGTTAAACGCTTTCAATCGTTGCAACCGAGTCTTATGGCGGTTTTTATGACCCATATCCCCTTGGATTCCCTTCAAAAGAAAGGTTCAGCATATTCCAATATTTGTTGAAACCCGTTGTGCTGCACTGCTGTTTCTGCATGTCCCATGCAACCATGCATCTACGCCTCGAGATTTGGATCCTAGGCTTCTCCCACTTTTTCTAAGTCACTTCACCTAGAATTTCAGGTTCTTCCACTCCTTGAAATAAAAAAATTACTCCCGTTCCTGTTTGTTTATCTTGCATTAATTTTCATGAAATTTAAGTAAAAAATTTTGATTTTAAAATCAAAATGTTTTTATAAAATTAAAATTACATGATTTTTAATGTGAAAAAAATATATAAATTATAAAGTATAAAAAAATTAAAAATTTTAGATATTAAAAAATATATATAATTTTGAGACATAAAAAAAGAAGGATAGAGGGAATATTTTTTAGCTTCTTTTGCTTCTTTTGATGTTGATGTTGATGCTGATGCGATTTAGATTTTATATATAGTTGGGGCACTAACGATGGGGAATGGGAAAGTAAGCGAGACAAGATTTTTCATGATTGATACTTTAATGAAGAGAATATCTGTGATTATTCTATATGCTTTGTTAGACAATTTATTTCTTTGTTATTTTTGAATGCTAGGAAATTTTAATCTTTTAGTGAAGAAAAATAAGAACATAAATAAAAATAGTTAATTTTAGCTTAGTCAAATGAGGAATTGAATTTTGGTAATTTGAGTAATTACAGTGGTTTATGTAGTGGTTAATAATGAACATGGATGACTGTGAATTGAATTGAAGGGAAGCATCAGTGATTTTTTCTAGTGGTGTCTGTTGATTTTTGGTCATAAAGGGTGTCAGTTGATGCATGTGGGTGGTGGGGTCTAATATTCTATATATATATATATATAGATATCAAATCTAGTGGGCCTGATGACCAATTTGGTACATTTAACCCACACAAGCGTATTTTATTAGGACAGTGAATTCAAGTACCCCCCTTGTGATAAGAGGAGGTGGAAGGAAAGAGAAAGCAATGACCCATTTTTGCTTTGATTTGCCTGGGGGTACTAAAAGACACAAGAATCTTCTTTCTTTGATGTCCTAAGAGATACAAGAATCTTATTTTGTTTGATTTGCCTGAGGAGACAAGAAAACTTTGAATTGTTGTAAAAGTAATCATCCATTGTTCTTCGTTCTTTGAATCTTGCATAAACATTGTTTTAAGTCCTTTTTTTACTTAAAAGAGATCAAACAGTAGTGAATGGAGACATGGAAACGTGCAGCTGGGAAGGGGAAGTGGGAGTCGTTATGATGAAAGGCAAGAAAGAAAGAAAAAAAAAACTGTGATTAAATTGTGAAAGCCATAAATCATGGTCTAGGATAAGATTGTGCAGAAATCGATTTTGATCAGAAAAATTAATCAAAAATTAGTTTATAAATCAAATTGTTCTCTTTTTTTTCGGTTAATATATTAAATCGTTTAGGGTTTCGATTAAATCAATTTAGATGGTCGATTTTTGATTTTAAGATTTAACAATTGAATTGATTGAAATACCTAATGAAATATTATTAAAATATTTTATGTTTTTATTAATTTAATTTTTTAAATTTTTTTATATTTTATAATTTATACAAAATTAAAACTCTGAAAATGAAACCCTATTTCCTTTTGTTACTTTCTTCCTCTGACGGCCAACCCTCACCCAGTTACCTTTGCATGTTACCATTGCTATTTTCTAGTCAATCTCTATGCTGCAAGCTTCGATCGATGACCACCGTAACCTTCAATCGACTTCTCTCACCTTTCATAGCTTTTCATTCATTCAATCTTCTCTCTTTTGCAACTCAACTCAATTCAAGGTAAGATTTTTAATCTTTCTTTACCCATGCTTTCAACTTGTTTGGGAGAGACCTTGTTTTTTTTTTATTAAATTTTTTCTCAGGTTTTGAAGATCTTTCGAAAATATGTATATCTGTCTTTGTTTAAAATTTTTCATGTTTTAAAGATAGTTTTACAATTATATGATTTCTCTATAACAGTCATTTGACGCTTTTGTATATATATATATATATATATTTTCTTTCATTTTTTTACTTAGGTAAAATTTTATATATATTAAGTGTAAAGTTTTGTATATATTGGGTGAAATTTTGTATATATTTACTCAGATTGATCTTTTATTCAACCTTGTAATCTTTTTTATTTATTTTTTATTTGTATAAAATTTTGTCATGTTGCTCTTTATGTGTTGCTTTTAAATTAAAGTTATTAAAGGAATTAACTAATTATGCCAATTAATTTTATTTAAGGTCAAAAGTTAAGAACTTTGATAATTTTAAAGTAACAAGTGGTAGTTTAATTTGAATTCAAACAATGTATGTGCATGTGGCTTATATTTTACTATTTTAGTATATCAAGTTGTTGTACAAGTAGTTTGTTGGTTTGAAAGTTAAAATAGAAAGAAGTGGATTTTAGTTAAGTAGAACATTGTGATTTCCTGTATATCCTCAAGCTACCCAATACTTGTCTTGTGTCCCATATAGAGCGTGTTTAGCTAAACTTATAATTGCCTGAGTGCTGCCACCCAATACTTATAAGCAAATTTATACAAAAGAATTATAGGTTAAATAGAATTAAGTTTTTCATTAATTAATGAGTTATAATGTTCTTCCAGCCAATACTCATAAGCAAATATATACAAAAGATATTTTTGAATCAATATATATTTAACAGGGAATTGATGCTTCTATTAAACAATTCATTTGCAATCTATTTAGCTATCCCTTTAAAGAATCTAAGTCGTTGGTTCCTTGTCTGTGTTAATGCCACTTGTAGTAGTTTCATTTCATCTTTTATAAAATGCAATTTCTCATCCTAATTTGATTTTTGCCAAACTTGTCTAGAATTAGCCATGTCACCTTCAAATTTTCAACTGATTTCACAACCACAAATGCTGGTGAAGATCTTGCAACCACTTTTATCCTAAAGTGAACTTGAGATATTAATGATGATATTTCATTAGCTTATCATTTTTTGAGATATCAACTATTTAATGATATTTTGCGTAAAATAATACCAACACAGAACTCAGAAGTGTTCTAATGCCAATGCATTTATTTTATATGACTATTTGTTGTTTAGGCAATTTTGAAAACACAATATTTATAAGCTATCTTTATTCATGTATTTATAAGATTGCTACTTTAGTGTGAATGACTTAAAAATTACAAAACTTCTTAATAATATTCTGCACCAATTGACATTTATTTTATTCATGTACTAGTAATGCAAAATTTTCTTATACAATTATTTTTTGGTATACTTTAGTATGTATATCTCATTTTATTGTTAGCATGTAATGCATATTTGATTAGATCCTTTGTTTAATAATTTGTATAATAGTATTGTTATTTATTATTTTTTTGTTATTTGGTTGAACATTTATTTTATTATTTGATTGGACATTTATTTTTAGCATATAATGCATATTTGATTGGATATTTATTTTATTATTTTTTTAGTTAGTATAGTTGTGTTTACTTTTAAAACTTACTTACATTTTATTATTTTTTTGTTAAAGATGAGTGATAGAGATACTACATAAACAGATACTTAATCAATCCCTCAAGGTAAAAGAGACACAAATGGAACAAAAAGTGAAGTTATAAGCACAAAACTGAAAAGGAAACGATCTAACACATGGTTGGAGTTATGAGATCATTTCACTAAATTTACTAGTGACAATAGTGATGTCAAAGCTAGATGCAATTATTATGATAGAGAATTTTATGCTCAACTTAAAAAAAATGAAACCTCTGCATTAAAGAATCATATGGGTGTTTGTACTAAATTTCTCGTGTTAGTAATGATCCTTCCCAAAGAAAATTAGTTTTAAGCTTAGAAAGAGATGCGTCTTTAGGTACTTGATAGTTTAATCAAGATGGCATTAAGAGAGGTGTGGCTAAAATGATTATTATAAATGAATTGCCTTTTACATTTATGGAAGCTAAAAAATTTAGGTGTTGCTTGTCTATTGTTTGTCTTAGATTTCATATGCCTTCACAATGGACTGTTATTAGAGATTGTTATCAAATTTATGTACATGAAAAAAATTTCCTAAAACAATTCTTAAAGTCGTCTACTATGAAAGTATTTCTAACCACTGACACATGTACCTTATTGTAAGGAGTCAATTATAAATGTCTGACTACTCATTTTGTAGACAATGATTGAAAACTTAACAAAAGGATTTTAAATTATTGTCCCATTTTTAGTCATAAAGGGAGGTTATGGGAAGGGCAATTGAGAAATATTTGTGTGATTGAAGGATTGATAAGATTTTCACTATCACTGTTGATAATACTAGTTTTAATGATGTTGCAGTCTCATTCTTAAGGAAAAAATTAAATAATGCAAGAACTAGTATTATAAGAGGCTAAAATCTTCATTTAAGATGCATTGCTCATATTGTTAACTTTATTGTGAGTGATGGGTTAAAAGAATTGACTAATTTAGTTATTCATGTTAGAAGGATAACTAGATATGTAAGAATGAATATATTCAAAGTAAAAGCTTGTTGTGCTTGGTTGTTAGCACTAGGTGAAACTCTACTTTCTTGACGTTAGAACAAGTTGAAAGAGATTTTAGGCATTTGATGATGTTGATTCTTATTATAGAACTGAACTCTTGTTGGAAAATGGGGTGCCCGATCAAAATGCTTGGGCCAATATTATAAAATTATGCCTTTTCTTGAAAAAATTTTATAATCTTATAGTTAGAGTTTCAGGTTCTACATATGTTACAACTAATAAATTTTTTTTAAGACACTTATGGTGTTTATGATATTTTGCAAGATGACAATTGAATGCTGATGTTGAGTTTAGTGTAATGGCTAAGAGAATGAAGAATAAGTATGACAAGTATTTGGGGAATGTAGAGACAATGAATATGTTACTTTATACTATTTCAATTCTTGATTCTAAAAAAAAAAAACCTTGCATTTGTGGAGTTTTGCTTTATGAAAATGTATTTTCGTAATCAAACTTCAGTGATGATTAAGAAAATGCAATAAGCGATAGTTGAGTTGTTTGATGAATACAAAAATATGTTACAACCTTAATTTAAACAAGTTGATGATAGTAGCCATACGAGTCAAGCACCACCCATCCATTAATAAATTTGAAACTGTGGACCTATATGATAAACAAGCTGTTATGGCTAAGTTTAAGAGGTTTAGGAAACAACAAGGTAGAGAAGAAAATAAATTAGATTTGGATAAATATTTGAATAAAGAGCTTGATGTTATTAAGGAGAGGGTGGATTTTGATGTTCTTGTTTGATAAAAACTTAATAGGCATAGGTTTTCTATCCTTTCCCATTTAGCTCGTAATGTGTTAGCAATTTTTATATCCATAGTTGCTTCTGATATGCTTTTAGCATTGATGGCTGTGTACTAGACGCATATAGGAGTTTTTTAACTCTTAAATTTGTTCAAGCTCTTATTTATGCTTAAGATTGGTTACGTAAAGCTTTAGACTTCGACCTAAATGCCTTAGAGGATTAAGTGAAACAACTTTTATCCAAGATTGGATTGGAACCTATAATTGATTAGTAAAGTTTATTGATCAATTGAGGTAATATCGGCATTGCTTACATTGAATGTGATCCATAAAGTTAAATCTTTTTTTTTAGATAGTTTTAAATGGAATAATTTTTCATTAAATTATGCTTTGTTTTTATTTATTTATTGTTGGAATTTTAAAAGGTGTTGCTACCTGACGCCCACTGTTGCCTACTACTTGTTGGATATTAATGTTTGAGATTTGAAATTTAAATGCTGTAATTGGTTAAAATGTTTGTTGTTGTTTGTTGAATGTTGTTTGAGAATTAGACTTTATGGATTGTAATTTGCTATGTATAGTATTATATTTATGTTGTTCAAGATTTAGACTTTGTGAAACTTGTATTTAGATTGTATTTGAGTATTGCTCATTGATTTAGAGTTTGTGTATTGCTCAATAACTTAGACTTTATGAAGCTTACTTAGACTTACAATGTATTATGTATTGGTCACTGATTTTATTTGAGACTTGGACTTACTATGTATAAAACTTATATTTACGAAGTTTTTGTTTATGAAGTATATAAATTACATTAAATGTTGAATATAGAAAACAAGAAATCAAAATCGATAATACCAAAAAAATCAATTAAAATTGACAATATTAAATTATTTAATTTTCTTTATTTTATATTGTTATTCGATCAATTTGATTTTTTTAAACTAAATCAATTAAATTAATTTTAAAATTTTTATAATCAAATTAACTGAATCTACGATTACTCGACCAACTCTAGGGTCACCTTCGATTTTTTTATTTTTGTCTTCCTTGTTTGTGTTATACTATGCAGCCCAGCGGCTGGTGGGTCATAATTTATTGGCAATTTTGAAACATCCATGTGGACTGTTTTGAGGCCCGTACCAAGTTATGGGCTCAAGTCCTCTTCTCCCTCACTATCAAAAGGGTGAACCCATTTTTTTCACATGGCGGGCCTTCAGCTCATCTATCAATCCATCTTTTTTCTCCAACTTCTTAGTTTAATCCAACTTATTACAAACCCGATTCAAGAATTTGATATTTAATTTTTCTGCTATTGTATGTACTTAAAAGTATCAATTGCTATTGTTTACAGTTAATTTTAATGATCAAATTCAATATATGATAATCTCAAATATAAAAAATTTATTAAAATTATAATATTCAATGAACAATAAACTTTATTTTAACCTTATTTTTTATCAAAAAAAAAAAACATAGATAAGAACTAGGGCTAGTATTGACGTGACAATCAGACCGAATTAAAAGGGACATATATTATATTATGATTGATAAATATTAACATATGTCAAGAGTCTATGGTCTATTAGTAAATTATCGATTTTTTAATTTTATTGATCAAATTTAATTTCTAATAACTTTAAAAATATATAAAAAAAATATTGGCATATCCCATGCTTAAATTTAAAAAACAAAAATGGGCACTGCTTGATTCCGTGTACCATAGACATGCGTGCTTGATAAAAAAAAGCCCATTGATTTCTATTTCTAGTAAACCCATGTCCGGCACTTTAACTTTGATATAGTCTTTCGTATAAGAATAAATTAATAATGGGGTCTTTTAACAACCAAGGAAAATAGAAAATTATTGATAGAAATCAAAGATTAATAATGTGCTATTATGCAATGGTACGTTTAGAATTTTTTAAGGTGTTCACTTATAATATAATATATATAATATTTATAAATTTATTAATTTTATCAATGAAAAATATATTTAGGAGAAAATTTTGGGGTGTTCAAGGATTTTTTTTTTAATTTTTCATTATTTGAGGTATCTAGGAGAAAATTTTAAAAATATTCAGAGATTTTTTTAAAATTTTTTTATTTTCCATCTTTTGGGGTGTCTATTTGGATCCACCCTGCTATTGTGTTTATTTTTGATGTCATTGCAATAACTATTTTTATGATTAAAATATTTTATCATAAAAAAACTCAAACTTTATAATACTTAAATAGCAGTACTTATAAAATCCAATTATTTTTATTAATTTACAAATGAGTAATGAACACACAATTGAGATGCAATTTTTACTTAATACTTTCTAAACCTATTTATCAACTATTAATACATGAAAATTCATCAGGCGGAAATAATTTTTTTAGAGCATTGCTAATACATAATCGTAGGATAGTCTACGAGATTAATTAATATTAAAGCGACACATGACATATATATGACATTATTTCACACAGTGGATAATAATACAATGGGTGGTCAATCTAGTTATTAACATTACTGGCAGGTCCAATCGAGTGACCGGCGCCGGGACTGTGACCGGGAGTCGTGGGGCGGAAATCATCAGAATTGTTGACATTGCCAGCTGATTCCTCTTCTAAAACGTAACGGTTCGAGTTTGTCTTGCTGCTCATCACATTTGGTACACGGACGTTTCCTGACTCATCTAATATGTCTGCTTTCAAAAGCCTTTCCTCAGTGAATGGGATTCCATGAGAAAACAATAACACAAGGAGAAGGGCAGCAGCTAAAATGAGGTTGTTTTTGGCCATGGGTGTGACTGAAAACTAAGACTGAATTAGAAAGCTGAAAGCGAAATGTATATCTACTGCTTGAGAGATGCCCTTAAGCTTTTTGCCTCTGTGGGTATTTATAGCCGGCATTATCGTGCTGGTTGCCAACTATTCAATGTTAAACGCTTACAATCGTTGCAACCGAGTCTTATGGGTTATTATGATCGATGTCCCTTTGGATTCCTTTGAAATGACAGGTTCAGTATATTCCCATATTTGTTGAAACCTAGTGCGCTGTACCTGTACTGCTGTTTCTGCATGTCCCATGCAACTATTGCTCCCCGTTCTTTCTATATCCGGAATTGCTAAGCAGCATGTGAGATGGTGGAGGAAACTTGCACGCATTTGGTACCTGAATGAGACTTTTCTGGTATAGAACCAATAACCAATATATACTTGAATTTGTTTTAATTAGTTTGGTCCTTGAATCAGCCTTCAAAAGTTCCTGGAATTACTGTTCATGCATCACATTTCACGTGCTAGTTAACAAGTTGATATTATACATGTATCTTTCAGTATTCATTCACTGGAAAATATCTTTAGCAAAGTGCTACTGCTACAGCCAAGCCAGCTTTTTCATAATTTTGATTTAGAATTTAAGTACTAAGTACATGCATTTCTTTAATAAAGACCAGCCATAAACCGCATGGAAATCTTTCAATCAAGTATCCAAATGAATTATTAGACTCAGGGCAGTTTGAATTCAGACGGAGGGCCAGTTCGGTGGTTGAGAGGTATTTTCTGACTTCAATGGCGCCGATCACTAATTTGGATCACTTTTAGTGTGACATCGTATCGATCCATGTCTCCAATGGCCAACCGGAAAGGGATCCCTCAATGGCTAACTGGGATTTTTTTTCTCAGTTTTATCCCTGACAGCCAATCAATTGCCACTGCCTTCTTGTTTTTTTTTTTTTTTTTTTAATTTACAAAATTAAAAAATTTGTTTGTTTTAATTTAATACAATAGATAAATTTTATTATTAATTATGTAATAAATTAATAAATAAATATTATATAATAAACTAAAAATAAAATTTATTATTATATTATATTATATTATTATTGTTATTTTAACTAAAATAAATAACTATGTAATAAAAAATGAAAAATAATTATCCTTTAATATATTACTATTATTTTGATTAAATTTTAATTATTTATTAATAAAATTATTATTTGATATAAAAATAATTTACTTTTTTTACTTATTTATTAATTTTATAAATTTTAAATAATTTAAGAGTTTTATTACATACAAATATTAATTTAATGTCTTTATTCGTCATTATCATTGCCATTGAATTCAAATATATACTCTCATAATTGATTACAATAATTAATCTCATCTTTATTATTATTTTTAATCTTACTTGAGTTAATTCTATCGTCTATCTAAATGTACGCTCCTAATGAAATATAGGAGAAAGTGAAGATAATGTTGGCTCTTCATCAAAAGATAAGCTGGCATTCTCTTCCTCCAAATTTGTAGTATATTAATTACTTCCAAGTTCAATTCTTTCTGTAATGACTGAGGAATGGTCATGACTGAAACATAGAAGAGACCAACAAGTAATTAAAAGGAAGTATCAAAATTGATACCAACTTGCATTTTTGTTTTCAAAGAACATAAAGCGGAAAACCAAGTGTCGTCCAAAGTTTCTTGAGCCCCTCGAACTTTTCAAGCCTGATCTGGTGAATTCTCTGCCATTCTTAAAATTTCAAAGAATCACTGCATACCTTCTTTGACTTGAGGATTGCTAGCTCAACATTAGATGGTTGAAATACCATGTATGTATATTTTTTCTACTGCTTTATGTACAGTTTTTCTTTTCTTTTGTTGTTGTCACTGTTTTAGGAATAACCATAGTTGCATGACAAGCTAGTGCAGGCAATTTCAACTATGATAAGGATCAAAGAAGGATTTTGTGGGCTCCTACTGCCGACGGGAAAAGCTTATTCCATGTAAACTTGAAATTGCAAATATTTTTATTTACTGGGCCTACCACTAAAGTTGGCCAGGAAAAAGCCTCGCCAACCAAATTTCTCTGAGCAGAACCGGTCTAATGAAGTTAAGTTATTACTTTACCTTATTCTTGCTTTTCTTTCGTTTTCAAGCGCCACAAACCGCAAATAAAGCATAGTAATTGGTTGAAAATAACAATTTCAACTACAGGCTTCTAATAAGATAGTCTTATCTCTAAGATTGGAAAGACTATAGTTTATACGAGCATCCCAAACTGCAATTATTTGGCAATGGCAAAGCACTTCCTAGTACCAAGAAAATTTTTCTTTGATTTTCATTTGGATGATCTGAGCCGACACAAATTCTAAGCCACTATGGCAGTGGCAATTTGAAAAATCCCAACAAGAGGGCAAGCTTAATTGAGAATGATCAAATCATGGTTAAAATTTTAAATGGAGATTTGCTGACAATAATGACAGATAATGTTGTGCATTACTAAAGGTGCTAGTGATCGTGACCAAGTGCACTGCATTTTTAAAGCTTTTACCAGTAAAAGAAAGGTGTATAAGCCTTCTAGCCCCACAGAAATCCAAGAGGACCCGTAATGTATCCATTGGTGAATAAAAATTATGCTCCAGCAGAGAAGGATCTTGAAGTCAAATGGAACTCATGATTTTCTATAGTTCCCTGTCATGACCTGCCACTTATTCAGTCTTCACAATTGATGGACGGTGTTGCCCGGTGGCTACAGCCTGGTTGGCTCCTCGAGTTGAGGAAGTTCTTATCATCCAATAAACACAGTTGGATCCTGCAGAAATGGGCTCCATTAGTAGCAAATTGTGGTGGTAAAAACGAACATGCGATGGGGAAATGAGCTATGAGCAACAAGAAGTCTGGAGTAGGGGTGTAAATGATACATTAGTACTCGCAAGTTATTCGGGTTCGATTTGAAAAAAATTCAAATTCGGTTCGATTATTATCGAGTCGAGTTTGAGCTCGAGTAACTTGACTTATCAATCGAATCGAATTCGAGTATTCTTATATTCGGTTCGAGTAGCTCGCGAATCTAATCGAGCTTTTATATTTAAATATATTTTTATTATTTTAATTAATAAAATATTTCGAATCTGAGTTCGAGTTTAAATTCGAGCATAAATAATCGAACTTTTGTCGAGTATAAGAATCGAACTTATTTTACATATTAATCAAGCTTAATCGAACGAGCTCAAGTAATTCGAATTTGATCATGAATCGAATTCGAATTTGAAAAGTAAAACTCGATCGAATTCGAGTTGAGTATCGAATCCTAAGTTGTGAGTCAAATTCAAATTCAAATTTTTCACTGTATCGATTCGACTCGACTCGATTACACTCTTAATCAGGAGTACGTGACTTCGGTTTGATAGAGAAAAGCATTTTCCCGTAGCCGTCAAATCCTAGCAGTTGAACATATACGGAATCCAACAAGCCAAAGGAATCTAGGAATCTTTGAACCAAAAAAAAAAAAAAAGGGTTCTACAAAGATCTAGTGGAGAGATCATCATGAAGAATGAATGTGGGTTTGAAATTAATTGAGAAAACGGTAAACAGGAAATATCACAAGGCGACGACTAATATTCATGCGTGGGTCAGGCTATCACCACAAACAACGAATTCCAACTAGCTCAAGCAGCACAGACAGGAGATGGTCCATTGGACCATTGGTCCTCCATATGAGCCGAAAACCTACTTTTTTGGGCCAAAGCTAACGAGCTTCGTTTTGAATATAGCAGGCCAATTCATCATAACCTGAAAAGGCAGGCCAGATATGGGCTAAAAGGGAAGAGTTTCTTTCATGAATTTCTCAGTGGCCTACGGAATGAAAGACTATTGAATAATGGGCCTATGATTGGAGATTCTTGCGCAGTCTTATGGATCCACATTGCATCCCAAGTCGGCACCGGCCTCAAGGAACTCGTGTGTCTACCTGTCCATTTCATGAATTTATTTAATGTTCCACAACTTGAAACTTGAAGCAAAAAAACACAGAACAAAAGCGTTTGAAAGAAAAGAAAAAGAAAAAGGACATCCCGTCAAAGTCCAAGGTCCAAAGCAACAAACAACGATATCCATCCAATCAGAGAGAAAAAGCAACCAAACAAAACAAAGGAACACATCCGAATTCAGTTGGCCCAATCCAAACAAAACCACGGACATCAACATGGATCCTCCTAACGTCACCAGTTATCTTACGTTCGACAAATTGACCACGACATCAACGTGGCCAATTTTCCAGTCTGCCTAACCTTCACGCAAACACCCCCATCTTCCCAAATCAAACGGTCCTCAATTATCAGTAACATGTCACTAAAAAATTTTCAACCACGTTGTTGTTGTTTTTATTGTTTTTATTTTTTAATTTTTTTATATTTGTAAAAAATAAAAGTCAATTCCTGTTTAATAATGTTTTTTTGGAAAGAAAAAAATGAAAAAACCTCAGCAAGTGATAAGAGATGTGAAAGAGAATATTCGGCTGTTATGTTCGGCCCGGACAAACTGAGATGCCGTAGTTTTTCATTTTTTAAAAGAAATTCTTCAAAAACCTTATATATCCCCTTCCCCCACAACTCTCCCTTTTTATTGTTTCTACATGCACGCTTTCCCTCTCTCTCTCGCTCTTTCTTCAGGTACTCTTTCTCTCTCTCTTGAAAAATTTTGATTGTTTTTCGAATTATCAAAGCTGTTGATTGTTTTAGGCTTTTTTTTTACGTTGTTTTTCGAATGATTTTTTTTAAAAAATTTTGTAATAATGAAGTTTCTGTTTTGTCCCGGTTGTGTTTTTTTAGCTTTTTTTTTTTTGTAAAATATAATTTAAAGTAAACCCCGAATTGTCTGTTTGATTGTTGAGGGGAAAAAAGGAAATGATTAGGCAACTACAATTTTAATTACTGTTCTATTTTTATTTTTTTTAATTTTTGTGTGTTTACGTTGATTAATGATGAAGTAGATAGTTAGCATTTTTGTTTCTATAGACCATTGCAGATTTATGGCAATGGTTCACTTGATTTTATTGGATTATTCATTATTTTGGAAACTAAAAATGGTGAATAAAAGATCATAATCTTTTAGCTTTCGTTACGTGTTCAAATTTAGAAATTACTCATTTTTTGTCTTTCGTTAAGTTTAAGGCTATTTAGTATTGTTATTGGGAACTTGGAGCTTATCCTTCAGGTGGTTTTTTACTTTTCGTACAGGTGAAGTTTGAGGGCGATTTGTGAGACATTGAATAAGTTACATTGGAGGAGCTAGTACAAGATTTTTTTGAGCTATGGGTTCTGATAAGCACTCAGCTGGATTATTACCTAACTTCAGAATGGAAAGGGTTCGGACGATTTTAACTGATACATACCCTTACCCACATGAACACTCGCGTCATGCTATAATTGCAGTAGTTGTGGGGTGTCTGTTCTTTATCTCATCCGACAACATGCTTACTTTGATAGAAAAGTTGGACAAAAATATCAAATGGTGGTCTATGTATGCTTGTCTGCTTGGATTCTTTTATTTCTTTTCATCTCCATTTATAGGGAAGACTATCAAACCAAGTTATTCAAATTTCAGTCGATGGTGAGTGTTCTAATCTGATGCCTTTATTAATCATGTTGTGGATTCTCTTGACGTAAATTTATTCAAATAACGGTTGATATACAGTAGGAAGCTAAGAACTAGCCATGGCTTATTTGTGAATTATATAACTTAAATTTGCAGGTACATAGCGTGGATTTTAGTTGCAGCTCTGTATCATCTTCCTAGTTTTCTGTCAATGGGAGTGGATTTGAGGATGAATTTGTCTTTATTTTTGTCAATATATATCTCTTCTATTCTCTTTCTCCTTGTCTTCCACATTATATTCCTTGGCCTGTGGTATCTTGGTCTTATTTCTCGTGTGGCTGGAAGGAGGCCAGAAATCTTGACCATTCTCCAGAATTGTGCTGTAAGTGTTGAAGATGCAATTGATTATTTCCTCTGTACACAGCAGGTTTTAGCTTTTGTGTTGATGCTGGTCCTCATTGGTATTTTCTTCTCTCCACTTTTGTACTTTGTAGGTTATTAGTATAGCCTGCTGCGTATTCTATAGTCATTGTGGCAACCGTGCTATGTTAAGGCAGAGACCTTTTGAACGAAAAACTTCTAATTGGTTTTCCTTTTGGAAGAAAGAAGAGAGGAACACATGGCTTGCAAAATTTGTTCGTATGAATGAGTTGAAAGACCAGGTCTGCTCATCTTGGTTTGCTCCAGTTGGCTCCGCAAATGATTATCCACTTTTGTCAAAGTGGGTCATTTATGGCGAGGTAAGGCTTTGATCAACTATAAGGTCTTACATCATTTATATCATCCAATGAGAATTTTTTTTCATTTCTTCTTGTTTTTAATCCTTACGACATATTTTTCTCTTGATATCTCAATTTCAGTTAGCTTGCAGTGGTTCATGTCCGGATTCCTCAGATGAAATTTCTCCCATATACTCGCTGTGGGCTACATTTATTGGCCTTTACATTGCCAATTATGTAGTGGAAAGGTCAACGGGGTGAGTAGCGGCATTTAGCTTGTTTTAAAATGTGTGAAATATTTGTGTTTGTTACATGTCTGAATCAGAACTGTACTATATCTTTAATGTGATCCATTGTCCCGATTGCTCTATATTCTAGCATTGAGGTTCATTTACCTTGCCATGACATTTTATATGCATGAGTGTTCTGTTTATACCATTTACCAGTTTCTTGAGTATCCATCCTGTAGATGACTCTTAAGTCTTATCAGTTTCTGAGTCTAAGATTGGTATCTTTTATGGGATTGAGTTACTCATGCTTCTACATGCCTTGATTCTTACGCTTTACCTCAATTTTTTGCTGCACTTTCTACGTCAAGTCCAGGTGGGCTCTTACTCACCCTTTGTCTGTTGAAGAATACGAGAAGCTGAAAAAGAATCAAATGAAACCAGATTTCTTGGATATGGTCCCTTGGTATTCAGGGTAAATGTTTATTATTTCTTTGTCATTTACCTTTTTCTTCTCAAGTTTTTTACCCCACTATGTGGAGGGAGCAAAAAGGTTTCAATCTTTAGACCTTAGTATGCTTATCCCCAAATTTTGCAGAACCTCAGCCGACTTGTTCAAGACTGTTTTTGACCTCCTGGTATCTGTAACTTTGTTTGTTGGCCGGTTTGACATGCGCATGATGCAGGTATAGTTCTAAATTTTGATTTTATATGATTAACATATATTTCTTTTTGTGTTATTAGGAAAAATCTCCTGATAAATATTCCTTCAAGGATTGACTTTCTATCTCTTCCTTTCTGCATTTGTCAGGCTGCAATGAGCAGGGTTCATGAAGGAGCTCAACAAGACGATCTTTTTTATGATCATTTGAGTGAAAAAGAAGATCTGTGGTTTGATTTCATGGCTGATACTGGTGATGGTGGAAACTCATCATATGCTGTGGCTCGGCTGCTTGCTCAACCTTCCATCCGGCTTAATTCTGTGCTTACACTGCCACGTGCGGAGCTGCTACTTATTGGAGGAGATCTTGCGTAAGTTGGTGCTATGTCTTGGATGCAATTTATAGTTTGACTAATTTAATATTGATGGTTTATTACACATGAAGCTAGAGCCTCTATTGTAGCTCTTTCAATGTTTGGTTGATGATTTGGCCATAAAGTATATTGATGGTTTATACTTATAACTTGTCGTTTATGTGTAGGTATCCTAATCCATCAAGATTCACATATGAAAGGCGTCTTTTTTGTCCTTTTGAATATGCACTTCAGCCTCCAGCTTGTTACAAACCGAATCACATAGCCGTAAACAAGCCTGAGTTACCAGAAGGGATATCTGAACTCAAGGAATACAAGGGACCTCAGTGTTTTCTCATTCCTGGAAATCATGGTATGTCTTACTTTTTAGCCTGAATTTAGTCTTGAGTGATATTTTTTCTTTATAAAAGTTAGAAACAATTTTGTAAGTAATCTATTTTTTACATGAGAGAAAAGTTCAAAGGAATTTGTATTTTTGTTTTAAAGTATATATTGCTGTAATTTTCTCATTGTCTGAACAATTATCGCATGTTTTCTTAGTAGAACCATATTTTTGTTAATAAAGAAGTCTTCTACAATTATTTTAAAAATTCAACCATGCATAACGGAAGTATGCTTTAACTTTACAGATTGGTTTGATGGACTTAATACTTTTATGAGGTATATATGCCACAAGAGCTGGTTGGGCGGGTGGTTTATGCCTCAAAAGAAAAGTTATTTTGCTTTGCAGCTCCCAAAAGGGTGGTGGGTATTTGGTCTTGATTTATCACTCCATGCTGACATTGATGTGTACCAGTTCAAGTTCTTTTCTGAATTAGTAAAGAACAAGGTAAATTTACTCCTACTTGTTACTAATGTTACATTTCGAATTGTCTATGATGAGAAAATACACCTAATTGAAGGAAGGGATATACTTGTAATGTAACGGAAGACTTATCTATTTTAGTATGATGTCATATTAGTTGTCTTGCATTAATGCATTCCATAGAATTCACACTGCAATAATATTGGTATTCATTTCCTGAGTCACGTATACAGTATACTGCATTCGATGCTCAAGGCATACTGGCTTTGATGCACTTACATAGTAATTCATATCATATGTAGTGAATGGATCACAAATTTTGGTTCCTCAATACAGTGCATACCTCTAGAAGTCTGCTTGCAATGGACTGTGCATTGTTATATGTGCTTAGTTGTGCAAGCTGTTGTTGTGCTAGCATATATTCATGCTTTCAATCTGATGCTTTACCAATTGATATAATAGGTACTAATTCAAGCTATTAGACAATAGATTAGTGGCTGTTCCTAGGTTTAGCTTTCTCTGGTTATCTCTTATATTCTCTGTCCAAAATTTAATTCTGGTTTAGAATAATTTAAACTCCTTCATTTTCCTTTACAGGTTGGAGAAAATGATTCTGTCATCATTATGACCCATGAACCACACTGGCTTCTTGATTGGTACTGGAATGCTGTTTCCGGAGAGAATGTCTCACACTTGATATGTGATTACTTAAAAGGAAGGTGTAAACTTCGAATTGCTGGAGACCTGCACCATTATATGCGTCATTCATGTGTTCCATCAGAAGGTCCAGTTCATGTGCAGCATCTTCTTGTAAATGGGTGTGGAGGGGCATTTTTACACCCCACTCATGTGTTTAGTAATTTTAACAAATTTTATGGGAAAACATACGAGTGTAGAGCTGTGTATCCTTCTTTTCATGATTCAAGCAGGGTACTCTTCCTTTTCTTTAATATTTCTTAGATTCCTTTTGCCTTGTTTCCTCTGAGTTTTCATTCCTCTTGGGGTTGTTATTTGATGTAGATTGCATTGGGAAATATCTTGAAGTTTCGGAAGAAGAACTGGCAATTTGATTTCATTGGTGGCATTATATACTTTATATTGGTTTTCTCTATGTTTCCACAGGTAAACTTCTTTTAAATTCTTTGAAATTGGCTACAGTTGACTTGGTTATTCTAACTTCAGCTGTCATTGGACCTAAAATGACCTGATTATTAGGATCCCTCGATCCCTTCTCCGTCTCTCTTTTTGAATTGGAAAACTTACATGTAAATATTGTTTTTTACTTTGTTGGGTAGGCTAACTCTGTTACTGAAGTGACTGATATGTTTCCATTCATTTTTAGTGTAAGCTTGATCACATATTGCAAGATGATTCATTTTCTGGTCATCTGAGGAGTTTCTTTGGCACAGTATGGAATGCTTTTGTATACGTGCTAGAACATTCTGTTGTATCATTGGCTGGTGTGGTGCTATTGCTAATCTCTGCATTTGCATTTGTTCCTTCCAAATTAGCATGGAAGAAACGTGCAATAATTGGAATTCTTCATGTATCTGCACATCTAGCTGCGGCCCTTATTCTTATGCTGCTCTTGGAACTAGGTCTGGAGACGTGTATCCGGCATAAACTGTTAGCAACTTCAGGTGCGTTACATTCTAATTATCTTTTCTGCAATAGTAAGATCGTTAATGTTGTTGCTGTGATCACGTCAAATCTAATGCTTTATATTATATCTGCCTTTAACTCCATGAAAAGAGGATTCTCAGAACTATTATTTGCTTGTTACTTTTATTTGAACGAGAGTCAAAATTTTCAATATGATCCAACTCCAATATTAGCTTTTTACCGTCATGTGGTATCTGTATTTTGAATCTATATGTACTACCTTATGTTTTATTATTTTTTGAGTAAAACAAATTAAACTGCTCAGCAAAAGTGATACAAGTAAAGTAATTCATGACACTTTGGTGATGGCTGGCTTCATGTGGTCTTTTTAGTGGAAGTTAATGATGATTAATAGCTGTGTTCAGGTTATCACTCTTTGTACCAGTGGTACCGATCAGTGGAAAGTAAGCATTTTCCAGATCCTACTGGTCTTCGAGCTCGTATAGAGCAATGGACATTTGGCCTTTATCCAGCTTGTATCAAGTATCTCATGTCTGCATTTGATGTTCCAGAGGTAGGAAACCTATCCTTGTTTGGGATATGATACCTTTTCACTCGTTAACTGTACTGATGGAGGAAATATTGCCAGGTTATAGCTGTCACTCGGAACAATATTTGCAAGAAGGGAATACAATCGCTATCCCGAGGAGATGCTGTTATATATTATGCTTCAGTCTTCCTATACTTCTGGGTTTTCTCAACCCCTGTGGTTTCATTGGTGTTTGGAAGCTACTTATATTTCTGCATTAACTGGCTTCACGTACACTTTGACGAGGCCTTCTCTTCTCTTAGAATTGCTAATTACAAGTCATTCACACGATTCCACATCAATCGTGACGGTGATCTTGAAGTGTTCACTCTTGCAGTCGATAAGGTAAGAAACCGATGATTTATTCACTTGCTGCTGTCTTTTTCTTTAGGTTTATCTTCATCGTTGGTTTTGAGCTCATGACTTGATGAAGAAGAAACATTCCCATGGATTTAGCAAGGAGCTGGTACCACTAGGCCGCATTGTAGGTGTTGGTAGGGCCAATATTGAATGCTATGGTGATAATTCTATCAGTTGACTTGGATTATAAAACACGTGTGTACTTATTTTTTCATATGAATAGGTCAAGGGGGATTATCAATTATTTATTTGAGGTTTTTTCCCCCTTTACTCTTGACGATTTTAGATTTTAGCAGCTATTCAAATGGGTCCCACAATCTACAAAATAAGTTAGCAGCCCAATGTTTGTTTGTCCAACGTCTTTTTCTGTTAGGCGACCTCTTGAATCTATACTTTGGTGAGACAATCACTGATCCATTTGACATGCAGGTTCCCAAGGAATGGAAGTTAGATCCTGATTGGGATAGGGAGGCCAAAGAGCAGCCACGACAGTTGAGCCATCGGAGAAAATATCCTAGCAAGTGGAGTGCATCTGCAGGCCAGCAGGATCCAGTGAATACCGTCAGGGTTGTTGACCAATTTGTTATTAAACAAACAGAAAAACCTGATTTCGTATCAAGTAATGGATCAGTTTGTCGCTGATTGTAGTTGTAACATCATTGTAATTCTTACATTTAGGAAGGAATGAAGGAAAAAGATCAGTTAAAAAAAAAGGGTAGTTCTATATGGATCTGACCTGCATCTCAACTTTGCTTCTCTTCTTTATGCCACGCACGATACAACCCATAAAATCTAAAACCAAATGCGATTACCTTCTGATCATATTGACATGAGGTGCGGCATCCATATGATCAGATGATGTAGTCAATGCATTGGGGTCGTTAAAGATGGTTTTTAGATGGCTATCATCATTTAAATGTCATTTCACAGCCATATAGTGCATACTTGGGCTTTTGATTATAGTAGTTATTCAAAAGAATCATAGTCTTTGTGAGGGAAGATGGTTTAATTTGTGATAAAAATATGAAGAAATGATGTTTTAATTGGCTTCAGTGCGAGCTCTTTAACCAAAGTGGACAATTTTAAATACTATTGCCATGGAGCCAAGGACCTTTGTAAAATCATTGTTTCCAAAGTTTTGGAGACAGGTTGGATGAGAATCAGCAGGAATTTTCATTGTTACCTAAACCAGATGGTGCAATAACAGGAATTCCTATTGGATGCCAAAGTTGTTAAAAGAAGATTCTTTTAACCAAAAAATGTAAAATCTGTTGCTGTATTATTCAACAACTGTAAACTATATTTTATAATCTGAATGAAGAAAGGTTTCATATGATGCTTTTTTCACTGCTTTCTGAACATCATCCCAGTTTGATACTTGCTCTGACAATGGCGCAGTGTGTATCTTAATCTGACAGCTGGTGAGCTCCTTATAAGGCAACCTGAGGAACTCTCGAACTTCCCTTAGTTTCAGTATTCGAGAAAACTTTTAACGGAGTCTGGAAAGAAGCTTGGATTTGAAGGCGCTAATGATGGAAATAGAAAAAATCTTAAACTCTTACCGTGCGGTTTTTGACAAGATCCTCATAGTAAACAACTATATGGTGAGTGGTGTTGAAATATTCAAGAGCCTTGGCAGTTTTTTGTTCGGCTCGCTTCAAATCAGGAATCAGTTGCGTGATATTTATAGTTGGCTTGTATTCTGCAAGTATCTGAGCCTGCAATTTGATCATTATAATTGACTACTTCTAGATGGTAAGCAAATGCAAGTAGAGACATGCTTGTGAGAGTAAGAGGCTGAGATAAATGGACATGAGATTTGTGGGTTCCATTCAACAGCTAAACATCTTTGTCACAGATATTAGCAAT
Source organism: Durio zibethinus (assembly GCF_047325235.1). Lineage (NCBI taxonomy): Eukaryota > Viridiplantae > Streptophyta > Magnoliopsida > Malvales > Malvaceae > Durio > Durio zibethinus. The sequence goes on from NC_143181.1 coordinate 2,232,347, forward strand.
CAGAGATATCTTTCTGCGAAGCAGATTCTTTCTGAATAGAAATATTGCAGAAACCCCATTTTTTTTTTTTAAGTATTTGACAATATCTTCGTGATGTTGCATCACACCCCTGAAAATATTTAATAAGCATCATATGCAAATTGAAATCTTGAAGAAAAAAAAAAAAAAAGAAGCAACTATCACTTTCCCATCTGAAATTCTAAAAATTTTTTTAGAAGCCAAATTCTGCTGTGTCGAATTACCTGATTAAGCATCCATTTGAACCCAATTGCAGCTAAGCATTCATTCTTGGAAGCGCTAGTGAACCAGTCGAGGTTATAAACTCTATCCAATGTCTCCAAAATTGAAGAACTATTACTTCTCCTATCCCTACGTCCACAAATTTCTCCATTGGAGCTAACATTTATATGACTATTTAACAATGTCTCAAACCACGCACTCCCTGATATCTGCATTGACGAAATGGCAAAATATCTTACTGGATTTCAAACACATTCTTCCCTGCACAAACAAGCTTCATTTTTAACAACATATAAATCAATTGAACCATGCATGGATAATAACCAAAGAAATTAATTGTTGGTACCTGTTAAATGTTTTAGGATTTGGAAAATGTATAAGAGGAGCTTCCCATTCTTCAATGTTTGGAGTTTGACATTGCTGCTGTTGGATGTTTAGAAATTTGGAGTTTGTTCGAGGGCTTATTTGCCATAATCGGATTGAGCAGATATAAACTCCAGAAACCATGAGGAAAAATAATACCACAATTGTTAATATTAATGGAGATTTCTTAGGAGCCTTTGTGAACTTCGTATCCTGCATGAGTTTCAAATGTTACCCTTATATTAGTATGATTTATGAAACTGTAGAAAACCATTCAGAAAATGCAGTGCAAAAACTGAGGTTTCCATGTAAAAAACTCCATTAAAAGTTTCAAAAAATATAAGCTGCAGTTAAAGAGAGTTTTCATTTTGGATTCGTTTGAGTTTGTAGATTTTGAGAAAAAGAAGGCGAAAGAAGCGGTCAGAGTATGACAATATCAAGTCAAAAGCATGCAAATTGTAAGCACAACAATGTATTTCTTTGTGTAAAACATGTAATCACATGGTACAAATCTTATATATTTTATAGGTGAATCATAGCAGATATCTTATTAATGTGTAAATATAAAACTTATAAAAAAAACAAAAAGCGAAAAAACTTGAAAAAAAAAACGGATTTTATTCCGGGCTGAATAGGCCAATAAAGAGAAGGAAAGAAGGTAACTGTAGACCTTGTTGAAGTGATACATATAACTTCAGCCATAACCTTGAGAAAAGTAAAGCAAGGACGAAAAATAATAAGGCATCAACCTTCCCTTTTATTAAGGCTTTAAGCCTTTAACTTAAAGCCTCAGCATTTGCCACAGAACGGAGGCGGAGGCGCTGGCTTGTTTTGCGTGGTGCACGATCCTCTTGAAGGACTCATTGGATTTATGGACCGTTTGCTAGATTGAATCGTAAAGAGGGCTCCTTTTAGGGTTAGAGTTACCTTCGTAGCCTTCGCCGCCTTCCTTGGTGGATAAGACAGCGACGGAAGCGACGAGAGCGGAGAGGAGTGACGGATACCGGAAAAAAAAGGGTATTTCGAGAAAGAAAGCGGTCGTGGAGGAGAGAGTTGAAAGATGGGCCAAAGGGTTGGTTAGCCCAATACAAGTGGGCTCAAAAGATCCAACAGGTAATATTTACTATTTTCAATGGGCTTAATCCACTGTTTTGTGCTTTTAAAAATAGTTTTTGAAGACTACCAAAAATTATTAAACTTGTATATATACATTATGGTGATTTTGAAGCAACAGATTAATTGTTTATGCTTATTACTAATTATAAATTAATTTTCACACTCTTTTAATCCATATACTTACAAGGTAATTGCAAAAGAAAATAAAATGCAACGAGCAATATTAAATTAAATAATTTTATATTTAATGCATCGATAATATTTTTATATTGATGAAATTCTACTTTTGATAATAATACGTAAAATTATATATAAATGTTGTATGAGTATTAAATTACCTAGTTTAATTGTCTAAATTTAGTGGTTAAAAAGGATGGATAGAAAGAAGAAGTGAATAAAATTAATTTAGAAAAAAAAAATTCTTAACACAATCTTACGTCACATTGATGCATGCAAAGGTCAAGTTTTAATATGTTTGGAAGACAATTTAAATTAACCCCACGACGCTAATCGCTTCAAAGTTTGACAATTGTTTTCCTCTTACAACAATCCCCAATCCTCAGACTTGCATGAATTGCAATGCTCAGTTTCAGTTAACGACTTTAACCAGCTGCTATATATACATCAGCATCGAATCGTGCCTAATTTGAGGCTAATTTCCTAAGCAACTGCGTCATTGTCTCCAACTTCAGAAAGTCACAATAAGCTAAACAAATGTCTAAGTTTCAAACGAGTTCAGATATATTGTCTTTCACATGGGAAAACATTTTAAATTGCATGGATATACTAATTCATAATCTGTACGTATGTACTAATAATTGAAACTTTTAAAGTACTGCACATTTTTTCTTCTTTCGATGGGATGCTTTAATTTTGACAGATTTGACTAATTGCTTGATAAATTTTAGACTTATACACAATTTTATTTTGATGGGAATGCTTGAATTAGTTTGATTAATGCTGATCAATAGCGGGTTTGACTGAGCTTTGGCATTGCGAATTAAGCTGACGATAGAGCCTAGTCATAAACGCAATATATATACGTTAGCATGCATGTCTAACATTCAAACGTTTTGGTTTGAATGGGTCATGGTCCGTAGGTAGGCATCACTTCTAGATTCCAATGATTAATTTCAGTCATCTTGTAACGTACCTTCACGGAAATACCCAAGACGTGGATCAGAAAGACAACTTAGATAAGTACCCAACTTTTGGTTAAAGAGTGATTTATATCTCATCTTCTACCCTAGCAATGGCAAGCTTTTAATATATAGGAGGTTTAACTCTTTACTATAGCCAGCAAAACTTGCCATGAATGCACCTGTTGATGGAGGTGCATTAGGGTTCGAATATCAGCTGCAAATGTCAATGACCTTAATGACGATTTGAAGCACGTTGAACACAAAATTACTTGGTGAATTTGCCATGCATGGACATTATGGATAGACCAATTCTCACGCAAGAAAATTCCTATGTACTCAAGTGATCAAGACATAGCTTTGAGTTTGGCTTGATAAACACAATCTGATACCACCTTGCACCCTCTGACCAGTGCATGTTCCCGCGACTTTTATTATCTTTTTGAAGTTTGAACACATCACAGACCTCAAATTAATTATTGCGCTTGAAAAGGAAGTTTTAAGTTGTTTTCCTTTGCTAATTAGAGACTATAAATATTAGTTGTTAAATAAGGAAATTAATGTGACAATAGAAACAAAAGCTTCCTGTATTATCACTACCATTTGGCTCTTTGATCATCTCTAATGGAGAGAATCCCATCGTCCATTCCTCAAATGCGCCCCCCAACTTATGGGAATCTGATTACCATACTTAGTGTTGATGGGGGTGGTATTAGAGGTATCATACCAGCCACCATCCTATCCTTCCTTGAATCTCAACTTCAGGTATTCTTTGTGTTTCTATATCAATTAATGCATGTTTGCAGATATACATACAGTCAAGCAATTGTACACTTTCTAGGATTGTTTCAAACAGTATGATACTTAGCCAACTGAACGTTAGCTCAATTGGATAATTAATTGGTAAGTCTTACAAATTTTGGGCTGCACCTGCAGGTGCTGGATGGCGAGGATGCAAGACTTGCAGACTACTTTGATGTGGTTGCAGGGACGAGTACTGGTGGTCTTATAACAGCCATGTTAACAGCTCCAAATGAAGACGGTCGTCCTCTCTTTACCGCCAAGGATATAAAGGCCTTCTATCTTGAGCACTGCCCAAAAATTTTCCCACAAAAGAGGTTATACGTTGAGCATGTGGAATAATGTTCTTCCCTCATTGATATGTATGCAATTGAGCTATGTTTCTTCAACCAATTATAAACCAATTTTGTTGCTTGATGGCAGGAGAATGTGCGGGGCGATTAGAAAACTGATGAAATCATTAGCGGGACCTAAGTATGACGGGAAGTATCTTCAGTGGTTGATAAGGGAGAAACTAGGACAGAGTCGGTTGCATGATGCATTGGCCCATATTGTCATTCCAAGTTTTGATATCAAATATTTGCAGCCAGTTGTTTTCTCATCTTATGAGGTCTCTCTCCACCTATATATCTCTCATAATTCTCTAGTTTGTTAAAACCATATTCAATGTAGGCGTTTTCTGGGGTTCGATTCTTCTTAAGTAATCAGTAATCACTATTAGACAGATATAACGTACAAATGCATAGGCTACAAAGTACTTTAATAATTGTATATCCAATGTTACAATTACAGACTTTATAATATATAAGTGAGATTTTAGAACGTAGTGCAGGTGAAAAGGTCTCCTTGCTTGGATGTTCACCTCTCTGACATATGCATCAGCACATCGGCAGCTCCAACTTGCCTGCCGGCTCATTACTTCAAGAACCAGGATCATGAAGGGAACGTTCGAGAATTCCACCTTATTGATGGTGGCGTTGCTGCAAATAATCCAGTATAGAAATTCGATACTTAACTAGTTTCAGATGAGATTTCGACAATTATATAAGCAAACCCTCATGGTTCATGCTAATTATTAACTTCGTTTTTGGTCATTATAATCTCGGACCGCATTTCAGACATTAGTAGCAGTAACCCAAGTAACTAAGCAAATCTTCGATGAAAATCCTGACTTCTTCCCAATCAAGCCAATGGACTATGGCCGCTTTCTGGTGATCTCAATAGGCACTGGCTCAAATAAGATAGAGCACAAATACAATGTTAAAATGGCAGCCAGATGGGGCATTTTGGGTTGGCTACTTCATGGTGGCTCAGTTCCACTAGTAGATGCGTTCAGTCAAGGAAGTGCAGACATGGTTGACTTCCACATTTCCGTGCTTTTCCAGGCCCTTCATTCCGAGGAAAAGTACCTCAGAATTCAGGCAGGCTAGCTAGCTTCATTATCTTTACTTAATTAAATTAAGTACTAATAGTTTTTGCATTTTTCTTTGTTTTTTACTTTCTCTTCCTGTTTACTTATACTAAACTAAAGCAGGATGATACATTAGAGGGAAAGGATTTTTCAGTGGACGTTGCTACACAGGCAAACTTGGACAAAGTTCAACAGATTGGAGAGATGCTATTGCATAAACCGGTTTCCAGGGTGAATCTGGGGAATGGTTTATCTGAACCTATTGAAAATGGTGGCACTAATGCGGAAGCTCTAAAAAAGTAGGCAAAAAAAAAAAAAAAAAACCATCTGTATTAATTACTTTTTTTTTTTTGTAAAATGACTCGAGATTACTCTTTGCCCTCTCAATTGCAGATTTGCAAAACTACTTTCCGAGGAAAGAAGACTGCGAGAAACAAGATCGCCAAAAACAAACAATGGCTTGTAATTCAATTATTTCTTGTCTCTATATCTTAAGTAAGGAAATTAAGGCTAAGTGCACAAATAAGTTTGCCCAAAGCTATGTTAGTAGAAAAAGAATAAAACAACGTCACTTAGCTCAATTGGTTTGTTTTTGTAATCATGTTTAAATTGTAGCATATAATAAATTTAAATGCAAATTTCTAAATTTACAATCGTTTTTTTTTTTTTTTTAATTTATTATCCTTTATTCACTTGATTCAGCAGATAGAGCTTGTAATTGTAAAGATTCAAGTTTGAAAGTAAGAGTGTTTCTCCTTTTTAATTCTTTCACTAATCATGATCAAAACCAAATGAAATAAAATAATTTAACAACATTGGCAATATAGTCGGTCCTTCCAAGTTACAATTATTACCATGCGTCAAACATGTTCATGCATGGAGGGTACTCTCCAGATAATAATTCTTCTTCAATTAATCATTATTGAGAAAGAATTATTCAAGATGCATAAGAACCATTGTAATAAAGCCACGTGAAAACTGCAGGAAAAAGTCAATCAACCAGACCTCCATGCCTTACATGCTTCTAGCACTTGACCCAATCAACACTATACCAGTAGTAGCTTTCTATTCCTCTCATTAACCCATAGAGGCCACTATCTCATTAAATAAACATTATACATTAGGATTTGGTTAATGGCATGTCTATAAATATTGATTAGAGGTAGTCAAAATATTATTTTAAAAATGTTTTTTTACATTTAATATATTTTGTATCAAATTTAAAAAAAATTAATACATTAATTACAATTTTATTTTGATAAATATTACTTTAACTAGTGACTAGACACTGTTATCATTCCAATTAATGGATCTGATCCGGTTAAAGATAATTAAAATACATTTTAAGAAAGATTTTGTTTTTAATGTACTGTTTTCATTAAATTTAAAAGAAAATAATACATTGATTATAAATTTTTGCAATAATTACTTATACTATTTCCTTTTAGGAGACTTTAGTAGATAAGATTTTGAGATTTTTATTCTCCTAGATATTCTCTCCCTAGTTTCTTTTGTATAATATATATATATTTATTTATATTTATATATCTCCAATTACTGTAATCAAGTCTTCTTTCCCTCCTTGTTTTACAACAATATATACAAGTCTTTCCCAATATGGAAGGAGCAAATTTTGCAGCTTTACGACCTCCAATTCATGGAGACTTAATCACCATCCTCAGCATTGATGGTGGTGGAATAAGAGGAGTTATACCTGGCACCATCCTTAGTTTTCTTGAATCCCAACTTCAGGTATATCAAATTTAATTATGTTCCACAAATATGGCTTCTCAAACTTATTTTTTTTTTATGAATGCTTCTAGTTTTATATAGCATATTAATTACATCTACAAATTGGTCTTGGAGCTTGGTGGGCTTTTGCCTTTTAGTGTTTTTTTCTTTTTTAGTCTTTTATTGGTCTTTACCTATATATATATATATATACACACACACACACTTGGATAAATTAACAACCAAGGCGGCTCCTGCACATGAGTAAAAACGTGATCATTTGTTTTTCTGGATGCTAGTATATATATATAGACACACACACACACACACTTGGATAAATTAACAACCAAGGCGGCTCCTGCACATGAGTAAAAACGTGATCATTTGTTTTTCTGGATGCTAGCTTTATCGATATAACTTTTCAACTTCTTCATACAATGGGTAAAATATTATAAAGTTCCTGGAGGCTTGGACCAGTTCCAGTAAATTATAGAGATAGCTAGGGAGTCAAAAAGTTGTAGTTTTTTTTATATCATTGTTCTCTTCGATCTTCATACGCCACTTATCATCCAAGAATCAGACGGTAACATAGATATTGTCACGGTTACCTTCGAGAAGTAGATCAATTAAAGATAATTATTTCTTCTAATTATCCCATGTTTGGAAACATCCATTTATTCTAGGAAACAACATCTAGTAATACAATCTGATTCTAAAGTGGTGATTTCTTGGGTGCTGCAACTCTGTTCATAGACACAATGGAGAGAATGGAAACTTTTTAATGAGATTGATAGATATAGAGAGGTGGTTGGAGATGTCTCTTTTTGTCATACATTCATGGAAGCTAACTCCTTTGCAGATTACTTAGCCAAGAAGGGAGTATCTCGTGATAATCTATTTGTAGCCTGGTTACAGGAGTTTAAGCTATGTGGTACTGTAGATAATATGTCTTTTGTATTTGCAACTGACCAAAAAAAAAAAAATAGCCCATATTTGGACCAATTCGGTTGTCTTGGGTTTGGAACCTTCACAGAAACATGATTATGAGTTTTGCATGAAATATGATTAGGTGAATTTTTTGCACGTTAATTCTCTCTATATATGCAAAATTTTCATGGTACGTTGAATTTATACTGTGGCATAATTGAATGTTGCATACATCTTTCAAGAAATTTTAAATATCTCATGGGCATTCATTGGGTACACATAAAATCTTTTATAATATCGATCATTAATCTGATTGACTTGTCAAATTATAATTTGTTCTTATTGATTTGATGCCGCCTTTTATGAACTAATAGTGTTACATTTTATTTGATAGTTTTTCTTGTTTGGTTCATGCTAGTTCATTGAAGGTAGACGTCAGGCAATAAGATCTCATTTGAGTCCATTATAAAAGGAAATAAAAAGGAAACATAGCCATTAGATAATTGATAAATCTTTAATGAATCACCTAACTCCTTCATACCTACAAGTCTCTGGGAGCCAGTCTAACCTACAATTCTCCAAAATGATCTTTGAAGGCTTCAAGCCACGCGTTATGCCTTGTTAATGTTTCACATGCTCCCTTTTCTTGAATAAATGGAGAAAAAGATGTTGATCCATTTGCTGGAACGTACAAAATTTGGTCAAATTTGATACAATTTTCCCCATATTTCACTGTCACAATTAGTACTAAGGAGGAGATGAATGTGTCTATAAATACCAAAGTATGTTTGATCGATCAACAAACAAGTCCTAAAACTCAACTTCCAAAGCTCTTTATTTACTTAAAGCTTCCCTCTCTCTGTATACTAGCTAGTATATAAAACTTATACCACTTTGCACAACTGTCCATAGCATATATGGAAGGAGCAAAGAAATGTTTACAACCTCCAACTTATGGAGACTTGATCACCATCCTCAGTATTGACGGGGGTGGAATAAGAGGGGTCATCCCCGGAACCATCCTTGGTTTCCTTGAATCCGAACTTCAGGTACGTACATTGGGTTTATAGACCAGAAAATGATGGCTTTTCATCTATTCATTTTCGTGATGCTTATATTCACGCATGTATATATAAGTACAAAGAAAATTTAGGTAGAAACTATAATTACAATGCCCTTTTGCTTATAAATTATGATCCTTCACGTACTAACTCTAGATGTTTTGGCTATTATACAGAAACTGGATGGTAAGGATGCAAGACTCGCAGACTATTTTGATGTGATTGCAGGGACTAGCACAGGTGGCCTGGTGACAGCCATGCTGACTTGTCCAAATGAAATGAACCGACCTCTGTTTGCTGCCAAAGATATAAAAGACTTTTACCTAAATAACTGCCCTAAAATCTTCCCTCAACCAGGGTATACCTTTTAGTTCTATATCCAACTTCATTATGTAAATTATTCTATGGTTATTGTTGACATTTTCTTTTACTAGCAGATGTCCATTGTTTGCTCAAACAACGAAAGTTATCAAAGCTCTATCCGGGCCAAAATATGATGGGAAGTTTCTACATAGCCTTGTTAAAGAAAAGCTAGGAGATACAAGATTGCACCAGACATTAACTAACGTTGTTATCCCAACATTTGACATCAAGCATCTCCAGCCAACCATCTTTTCGAGCTATCAGGTTCTTATTCTCTTCAAAACTTACCTCATGAACCTTTGCCTTATCATGTCAAATTAATATGAAATAGTTCTTATGATGTTGTGTTTCAACCAGGTGAAAAGTGAACCTACTTTAGATGTCTTACTATCGGACATATGCATTGGAACCTCAGCTGCACCAACCTATCTCCCTGCCCATTACTTCAAAACCGAAGATAACAATGGGAAAGTGAGAGAATATAACCTCATAGACGGTGGTGTGGCTGCAAATAACCCGGTATGTAAATCTTAAAAGATACTGAATTAATTAGTAATAATTTCTTTTAGCTATTGCAGTTATAGTTAAATATGTGTATTTTAATTTGGCCCTTCAGACTTTAGTCGCAATGGGCGAAGTGACGAAGGCGATCATTAAGGGAAACACTGATTTCTTTCCAATTAAGCCCATGGACTATGGAAGATTTCTGGTTATCTCTTTGGGGACTGGCTCTCGAAAAGCTGAAGAGAAATATAGTGCAAAACAGGCAGCGGAATGGGGTTTGTTAGGTTGGTTAACCAGCGGCGGTTCCACCCCCTTAGTTGATGTATTTACTCAGGCCAGTGGAGACATGGTCGACCTCCATCTTTCTGTAGTATTTGAAGCCCTTCACTCTGACAAATACCTCCGTATTGAGGTACAATCCATGCATTTGCACTTAGCCTAAGCTCCCAATAGAAAATATTTCTTAACTTTAATCTGCCATTTTTAACATCATTGAAAATCGTAACCAGGATGACACATTAAGTGGGGATGTATCTTCCGTCGATGTAGCGACTAAGAAGAATTTGGATGAACTGGTGAAAGTTGGTGAAGGACTGTTAAAGAAGCCAGTTTCTAGAGTTAATTTGGCAACCGGTATCTTTGAGCCTTTCACTCAAGAAACTAATGAAGAAGCTCTTAAAAGGTAGAGTAAAAACTTTTGCAATTTCTTATGCCAAATTTGCATAAATCAATCATTTGGTATTTACTTGGCGAAATTTTGATCTTATAGGTTTGCAACATTACTGTCCCAAGAGAGGCAGCGTCGGCAATCTAGGTCACCCCTAGGGAAAGCTCATGAAGAACATCAAAATGGTGTTAAGGATTAGTGATTTTCCCTAATTGCTGCTAGAGAATACGTCAATAAGCTCTTGGAGCACAAATAGTTCAACTTTATGATTCTTTATTCAAATTTTATTAGCTTTAATAAGTCCCAAATTGGATAACAAATGAGAAGTAATATATGGGATTTTTATCATTTGCTTTGGATTGTAAGTGTTTCATCAATAATAAATCCTAATTTCCTTAATTTTTTTTGGAATTCAATTTACTCCCTTGTCTATAAATCGTTGTCACTCAAGAACAAAAAAAATCTCATAAAATAGTTAGAGATCAGATTTTTTATATAGACAAGAAACAAAGGACAAGTTAAATGACTTTATTATAAATATATATTAACTCACATATTGTTTAGCAAAAATTACAATTTACAGGTTATTGACCGAAATGTCATCTATATAGAAAGTCATAACACAATGCATTTTACAACTTCAAATAAAGATATATTTTTTTATTTTTTATTTAAATGATCGTAGAAAATGATGGAATGACTTTGTTTTTTTTTGAATAATTGTCTAAGTGAAATTTTAGCATATTAAATTTGAGTTGACTAGTTTTCTATTCTTGGATTAACAATTTAATTAAATACTCAACCTTGAAACTTTCAGTGCTCTGCCCATTTTTAAAAACAACGCATTAAAATAAAATGTTAAAGGTCATTTTCCCATCTCAAATTTTTCGGCAAAACCCCAACCAAATCAGGAATTTTTTTTAAGGATGTTGATAAAAACAATATTATTTTGTGTATACTTGTTACTTTACACAAGCAAAATAAAAAATTCAACTACATGAAAAATCACTGTGATATGTTTGATTCTCATGACAAAAGCTGTAAAAGTTCGGCATGTTGAATTAAAAGCCAACATATATAGTTAGTCATAACTACGTATTTGAAAAAGAAAGAGAATGAATTAAAAAATTTTTTTTCCTTAATTTGACGCTTGTTTATTGTCGACAGACATGTCTTCATCATCCGACACTCATTTTCTTCACGGATATTAATTATTAACCTCTACTGGTCAACTCGATTGTGATAGTTACCAACAGTTCCACATAATTATTTGCCTTTGACAAGTTTTTCGTCAAAGGTTCCGAGACCATTAATGTTGCATGGCTGATTCCAAAAAAATGGAGGTCAAGTTCACTTGGAGGGCTTAGCCAGGATATACCTTCTTGGTTTTAGACCCCTAATACCTTAATTAATTAATTGTGTGGACATCAAATTTATCCCAAATATTATTATTATTATTATTAAATATAAAATATGAAATATAAAAAAAAATTAAATAATATAAAATACAAAAACAATACAAAAAAAAAAGAAAAAATGGGAGATTCGACATCACTGTCATCATACCCTACCACCCATTCCTTATCATACCTTACCCTCACCCCTCTGATCACCTAACCCTATCACTGTCAGATGTTATCAAAAAAAAATAAAAGAAACATGGGGCTCGTGCTTACATCCCATGCCGAGCCTTATGCCCTTCCCTCAAGCACACGCACGGTCAGAGCTCTATAAATAAAGCTTTTAGCCAAACCAAAAAAGACACAGACAGAGAAGGAGACATTGCAAAAAAAAAAAGGAAAAAACCACTGTAATAACTAAAAAAAAAAAACATAGTCTTCCTGGTAGAGAGGAACCCAGCGCCGAGGGCTTTCTGCACAAAGAAAAAAAATAGGTCAATTTAAAAAAAAAAGTCAGAATACAAATGAAAAATAGGCTCACCGAAACTTTGAAAACAGATATAGGGAAGTGGAAACTCTTTTTAGTGAAAAGGAGATCGGATTTGTGTTTAGGAGGTTGAAAGGAGTTTATGGGTATTTGTTAGAATTTTTCGGCACCATTGAAGGCGGTTGAAACTTGTCGTCGGCAAGGACTGCGGTGACCGTCGCGACGGATGGCCATCGACCCCAGGTCGACTGAAAAAAGAAAAAAGGAAGAGAAAAACAGGTTTTTTTTTTTGGAAAAGGAAGGAGAATGGCTGAAAAAAAATTTGAACCTTTTATATAAACGGTGAAAATCAAAACGACGTCATTTCAATAAACGCCCAAAACGATGTCGTTTTAAGCACCCAGGATCCGCGCGTCAACCCGTGACTTGACCCGGGATCCGAGCACCTGACCTACGACTCGCTTCTCCATCAGCCTCTGATCGGTCTGACTGGACCGGAGCCAAACCACTAAACCCAAATCGAACCAGTATTGAACCGTTGAACCAACCAGATCGTGCCCAGACCGAGCCGAACCGCACTCGAACCATTGGATCGAACTGTCGAACCGAACCATACATTGACCGGACCGTTGACCGGTCCGGTTCAGGTAAAATTTTTTTTTTTTGAAATTTTCTTATTTTTTATATATTATTTTATTAATATTTATGCATATTAAAATATTTATATTTGTTAGATTAAATGATGAAATATGTGGTTAAATTTTTTATAATTTTGTTAATTTTTAAAATAAACTTTAAAAACAAAATAATATAAAAATAAATTTAATAATAATACTAAACTAATAAAAAATGTAGGAAAAGAAAATTTTTATCTGACGATGAGATTTAAAGGTATTCCGAGTAATGATACCTATGAAATCTCTAGGTGAGAAAATTTTTTTTTAAATACTATCAGTGTATTGAAGTATTTATAAAAAAATTTTAATACAGTAAAAATTTTCTTTTTTTTTTAAAGTAATAAACAAAAATTGATTAATATATTAAAAATATAAGTAATAAAAATGAGAAGAAAAGAATTTTATCCGATGATGAGATTCTAAAAATATTTCGAGTAGAGATGCTTTAAGAAATCCCTAAGTGAGAAGATTTTTTTGTAAAATATTATCAGTATATTGAAATATTTATAGAAAATCTTCAATATAATTAATTTTTTTTCTTCAAAATTTCAATTAAAAAATAAATATTAGTAAAATAATTAATAAAATTTCTAACAAAGGAGAATAAAATGTGTGCATCAACATGGTAACATTTTGCATTGCATGCATGACCTTTTTTATGAAAAGTAAATTTGAGCCTTCAAGGATGAGATTCTAAGGTATTTTGAGAAGCGATGCCTAAGAAATTTTTAGGTGAGAAAAAGTTTTTCTAATGTTACCAATGTACTAGAACATTTTAACAATTATTTCAATAAAAAGGTTTTAATTTATTTTTTTCAAGAATAATTTTTTTTAATAAATAAAAAATCAAGAAAATTATTTTTCGAACATCGAAAATTGGACTATTTTTATCAAAATCAAAGGATAACATATTGTTAATTGGTACCATTTTTAACGGGTGTTATGAGGGTGCTAATCCTTTCTCACGCGTAACCGACTCCCGAACCCAAACTGTTTCCAAGATCGTAAAATTATCTTTTTAATAAATTTTAAAATTTTATTAAAATGATATGTTTTAGTAGGTGACCAATCGCATCTAGTCAAAAAAAGATTGGTGGCGACTCCGTTATATTTTATTTCATTTTTAAATTTATCGGACGGACACAAAATCGTTACGATAGCTTGGCAACTCCACTAGGGACGCCTTTTGTTTTTGAGAGTCAGACCAAAATTAACTACTTGTTATCCTTAAATTTTGATTTAAACAGTCTTAATCAATTTCTTAGATTTTTATTTTTCATTTTCAATAAAAAAGGTAAAAAGGTAAAAATAAAAAAATAAAACAAATTAAAAATAAAAAGCAAAAAAATTCACACACATTTCTTTTACTACTCTTATGTTTTATTTTTTTTTTGTATTTATTACTCTCAATAAATTATGATATATTTGCACACAATGGCATGATGCATCTTATGCATAAGCTCTATACCCAGGCTTTATCTTTTATAGGAGGAAGTAAAGTATCTATGCTCTCATGAGGTGATAACCTCCGTAATGGCAAGCGAAATACTTTCACTTGAATTGAATCCTTTCTGTTCGTAGCCTGTAATAGGTGAGTATCGGAGTGTCTTACTAGTCCAATGTGGACGACAGTGAGAAACAATTTAGAAATCTTTAGACACTGTTAATCCAAACCCAGCATATATTAAGCTTAAGAAACCAGCCTTATGTAGAGTCTTGTCTATCTTCTTGTAGGAAATACCTAAAAATAAAAGTTGTGTATAATACGAAATAAAACAAAACAAACAAAAAATCTCAAAACACTAAAAAAAACACTAAAAAAAATAAAAAAATATTTTTTCTTAAACCACATCCTCACACTAACTTAATTTTGTTTCATTTTTTTTTTTTGCATTAATCATATCATACAGTTTTGCATTAAGATATTTGCTCTAGGATATATTTCTTTCAAGAAGTTTTCATGGATCTCATAAAACTACAGATTTTCTCATCTTCAGTCAGTGTGCCATGTGAGTCATATAATGAAATATATGTTTGGTCAAAAGATGCTCAACAAAAGAATAAAGATTGTTTGCCTACCAGTTATGTGTTTGAATTATCCGAGAAAGTGCATTTAGATCTCATACAGAATGATTTAGAAGAGTTAGCTACTATCTGGGATCAGTTAAGTGAAGAAAGAAAAGAAAGCTTTTACAAAAAATATGGGTAAATTGCATCCCTCATTTCAGTAGTGATCGATGAACAGCTAGTCAAAGCAGCTATACAGTTTTGGGATCCATCCTATAGATGCTTCACTTTTAATCAGAAAGATTTGGCACTAACTATCGAGGAGTATTCGATTTTGCTCGAGATAGAACTACAATGTTCAGATAAAGTATTTACCCGAAAGTTAAAATCAAGTTATCGTAAAAAGTTAGCCAAGCTTATGAGGGTTAAAGTAGAAACCATTGATTCCTTCACAAAGTTTAAAGGTGAACATTTCAGCTTTCTTTGAGACTTTCTCTAAAACTTCATTCGAAAACATTTAAATGATGATCAAGGTATGGCTATGTTTACTCTAGCATTGTATGGCATGATAATCTTTTTAAAAACTTTAGGTTACATTGAGATAACTATGGTAGATTTTTTTAAGCAAATTAAAATCCAAGTAATTAATCCCGCTCCAACAGTTCTAGTCGAAACCATCAGGTCATTAAATTTTTGTCAAAGAAATAGAAAAGAACGATTCATAGGATGTGTATCTCTATTATACGTATGGGTTAGAAGTCATTTCAAGAGTGAGAAGAGTGCATTTTTGAAACCATATCTTCAAAATAAGGCACCAATCGAAGAGTTTTGTAAAAGCCAATGGCCAACATTGAAGACTAAAAAAGATTGGATCTTTTTCTTATGAAGGCTTACTGGGGATGAAATCGAGTGGATGGCACCTTGGATGCTTCGTGTGCCCTTGTTGTATCATGGAGGAAATGAGTTGTGGATACCGTTGTTAGGATTGTGAGGTATTGTAAGTTACGCTCCATTGATGGTACTTAGGTAATTTGGTGCAAAGCAGTTTGTTCCTGCTACTCATGGCCTGGTCAAAGTAAAATTCATTTATAGAGAATCGAATCCATCAAGAACCTCAGAGCAGTTGATCCGAGCATGGAAGAAAATACAAAGAATGAGGTTAGGGCCTCTCATCGATAAAGTCACTTTTGATTATCAGATTTAGAAAGTAAGGCGGCCTAAAGACATAGTACTCCATCCTGATGATGACTCATATCAATTGGTTAATCTTTCAGAAGAGGTATAATTATCAGAAGTTGAGCTTGTCAAGAAAGAATTAAAATATGAAAAAAAAATAATAAGAAAAAATTTGAGACTTCACAAGAAAGTAGGACAATTGAAATATGAAGTAGAGATACAAGAGAGCATATTAGAAAAAGTCATAAAAGAATGAGATCTGGCTAATAGTGATTTGAAAGATCTACACCAAGAAAATAAGAGGTTACGAGTTCAATTCAAAACTGAAAAAGTCACCAAGTCTTACCTTAGTGACAACGTGAAATAGATGAGCTCCGAGAGGGAATGAACCAATGAAAGCACAAAGCTCAAGAAAAGCAAGAGGAAACCACCAAAATTTTTTAAGAATATCAGAATTGGAAGGGATTATACTTTACAACCTCAGCAAGATTGGTGGAATGCCAAAACGAAAAGAAAAGGTTAAAAGTCATGCTCACAAAAGAGAGAAGAAAGCACTTCGAAGTACTGAATGAAAAAAAATCACTTCACTAGATGATCCAAAGGTTAGAGATACAACTACAAGACCATAAGAGCCATATTTCAGTAATAATAAATGAGTGGCATAGAAAGAAAAAAGATTGGATCTTCACATATGATTCAGAAAGGGATACTCACATGAGATGGAAAACAGAAAGCTTAGGGAGGTAACAGTACATAGAGCACTTGACTAATCAAGTTTGCAAGGCAATAAAAAAAGCATAGGAGATGATTGAAAAGGTAGAAGCATTAAGATGAGAAGTCAATCCCATAGGAAAATATGGACAGCACCTAGTGAACTTTCTAGATGAGACGAAAGACTATTATGAGCAAGTTAAACGCTTCTATGGATATAACTCTAAGATGGTAAATCTTATGTAATAAAAATTGTATGGGATCAATAAAAATTTTTAATGTTGAAATTCATCCAAGAACAAATATCTCTTACTTGCAATCATGCATCATATACATTATTTTTCATAAAATAAGTAAAAAATAAAATTTTCAACACATAGCATTCTAATTTTTTTTCTTTTTTTCTTTTTTTTTCAAAATAAAAACTTTGTGATAATAAAGGTTCAAGAATAGCTTGCCCATAAAAAATTTTAACCCAACGTACTCGTCATTCATACAATACTAGGACTCAGACAAGAATGATGGAGCAAGAACAGGTTAGTCGATTTGAGAGAATAGAAAAAGTTCAAGAAGAACTAAAAGGAGATCTCAGTACAATATGAATATGCTCAGAAAACTTGACAAGGGAAAAGTAGTGGAAGAAAATCTTAGCTTTTAAGAGTAATCGCCAGATATGGTAGATACTGTTTACCTTTCAGGGTTTGAGCCACGACCAACCCAACTTTCTCAAGGAACTAGAGTACCAATTTTTATTTTCAATGGATATCCCAATCCTTATCCAGGAATGACATCCACACTTACTCCAGGATAATTTCAAAATTTTGTTAATCCTGTTATGATAAAAAAATCACCTGAGCCAATCTTAGTTCTTGATTTGGATGATCTCAAGGAAAGAGAAAAGCTAAGGATACAGACACCTGAAAAAGTAAAAGGTACCAGTGCCCGAGAGAAAATAAAGTTATTAGAAGAAAAGCTTAGAGCTATAGAGGGAATGAATTTTTATGGCTCCACAAATGCGACTGACCTTTGTTTAGTTCCAGATGTCATCATTTTGCCTAAATTCAAAGTCTCTGAATTTAAAAAATATGATGGTACAAAATGCTCGATAACCCATATCACCATGTATTATCGAAAGATGACAACACATGCTCGTGATGAGAAGTTGTTAATGTATATATTTCAAGATAGTCTTACGAGTTTTGTAGCTGATGGTATGTTCAATTAGATAAGACTTGTATTCATTCTTGGTAAAAGCTTACAAAGGCATTTCTTACACAATGTCGGTATGTCACAAATTTGGTTCCAGATCGTCTATCTCTACAAGGTATGGAAAAAAAAGTAACTGAAAACTTCAAAGAGTATACACAAAGATGGAGAGACGTGGCTGCACAAGTTCAACCTATTCTCACTAAAAAAAAAATAACTGTTTTATTTATGAACACTCTGAAAGCACCGTACTATGAAAGATTGATAGGCAATGTAACAAAAAACTTTATAGATATGGTGATATCAGGTGAGATCATTGAAAACACCATAAAAAATGGTAGTCGGACCACAAAGTATTTTTGAAATAACTAAAAGAACAGTTTCATGTAAGTCATAAGAATTAGATCAAACCATTGTTACTCTCAATTATTTGAGGTTCTATTCGATTAAAATTTATGGTGCTTGACTAGGGAAAAGGTCATGGTAGAGGTGCTCGATGATGAAAATTAGTTTGAAAGGTAGGTATCCAAGTTTACACTGGTTGGTAATGGTATAGGTTTAGGGAAATGTTGAAAATGGTTGGGTAAGAAGGTTGGTTTTTAGGATATGAGTGGTATGGAGTAAAAGTCTTGGTTTTGGTATTGCAATGGTGATAGCTTTCACTTTTACTTTTTTTCTTATTGGGTGGTCCTCTTTTATTTGATCTAAAAACATCACTCCCTTTATCTTTCCATTCTTAATGGCATTTTTTTATTATCTTAACTGTAATCACCACATCAATAAAGTTTTTCATGGCATAACCAATGAACCTGTCATAGTACAGGACTCGAAAGGTATTGATGAATAGAATAGTTGTTTGTTTATAGGTGAAAATAGGCTAAACTTGGGCAACAACATCTCATTATCTCTAAGCATATTCTTTAAAGTTTTTGTTAGTATTATGTTCCATATTTTATAAGGATAGTCTATCTAGAGCCATATTTATAACATATTTGTATTGAATAATAAATTGTTTGGCCATATCTTTTCATGAATGAATATGACTCATGTCTAATTGAATATACTATTTGGCAACTGATCCGATAAAACTATTCTAAAAATAATGGATAAGCAACTTGTCATTATCTGTATACTTGATTATTTTTGACAAAATATAATGATATGTGCTAGGGGATATTTGGTTCCATTACATTTTTCAAATTTTGGTATCTTAAACTTTGGTGGGATTATTAGATATGAAACCAAACTAAGTTCACACATATCAATTGTGCCAAAAATATTCACACCTTCAATAGCTCGTAACTTTGTTTTCAAGAGATCTAATTTCTGCTGTGATTTTTTTCCAAGAGATCAATTGTTCGGACATGCCTTTTTTTTTTAATTTTGTATGTTCTCTTAGATTATCTAAATTTGATACTATAATGGGATTAACATGACTTGCCCTCAAATTGTTTAGATGTGCCTTTCTTTAGTTTCTCTTGTTCTCTTAGATCATCTAAATCTGGGATCATAATGAGATCAACATGACTTACCCCAATGTTCAGACCAACGTGTTTTTGACTCCATAGTTAAACCATGAATGAAGGTAAATTAAACTATAGTATGTGGCTACCTCTCAAGCTGTGTCATTTATGGATGCACTTAATGAGAGGTTAAGCATAAGAAGGAGTGAACCCTAGTGGATACAATGGGTCTTTCCTATCACTAGTATTTTTTTAGGTTTGGGGCTCTTCTTTAGTGGTCACTTCTTCAGCCACCCCTTTTCCCTTTGTTATTTTCCTTATCATGTCCATCATTATAGCTATTTCTTTTTAAGTCTCTTCTTGAGACCTAGTCATTTGTTCTATCAACTCTTATTGAAATCTAATAATTTGTTCCTACATCTCAAATTGAGTTTTCTCCATTCTTTTCATTCTAGTTGCTTGCCCATTTTCCATGATTGTAACGATAACGAGTAGTCTAATTTATGTTTTCTAACGACCTAACTATCCTTACACCTGATAGAGTTAAGGGAAACTCTTTGAGATTTGTTATTTTAAGGCCCTTTTTTTAGTCATGATGCTTTTTTTTAATTTAACATTGAATGGAACACACGTATGATGCATGAATGCAAAGGATGTGCTTGTTATGTATCCAATATCTATAAAAGATTTTAATTTAAACTTGAACCACCATATCACAACTTTTTGTTTCTCAAACTGTAATATTACAACTTTGAGTTTGCCATACTATCTTATTAAAGATTTTTTACATTCAAATCACAATATTACAATATTAAAAGAAGTGTCTTACATGCTTATACTGATTGTACTGTTTGTAATCACTATTTAAAAAATTGATTAAGCGTTGGTTGTGCTATTCTAAATAAAGTTCTTCGTTTAGTTGTTTAGCTTCTTAGGCCATGTCTCTTACTTTGAAGCTAACTTCTCTTATTTGTTCTACCAAACGACTGGCTTGGATTCTTTCAACAAATATTCTTTCTTTCAGTATTTTGCTTCTTTGGTTTTATGTTCATTGATCTCATTTTTCTCTCAAAACTTGAATGGCTTTATGTTGATAGTGTATTTGCTATTTCAAGTCATCCATAAGACTTTGTTGTATCTTTTTTTCTTCTATAGACTGGCTAAACTTTTCTTTTTTAGTCAATAGATTAGACTTAAGCTGTTCTGCATTCTTTCTAAATTTTTTAAGCTCAGTGGTCATCAAAATGATGGACTTATACAAGCTTTCAAAAATCTCTTCTTGTGTTTTTTCAAGCCTTCAAAATTTTACTTCACCTTCATCAATTTTATCTTTTTATTCATTAATCCCATACTAAAGTCTATTCTTTTCAGGCTCCTATATTTCTTTCTCTTCTTCAAATTTACGCTTCATAATCTTCATTTCTTCAAAGACCTCTTCACAATGGGCATCTTCTTGGTGACATAGTTTCTTTTCTTTAGGACTAACTTTACTTTTGATGCATTACCTGCTCTATATCAGATATTTAAGTGTGACTTTATTTGTATACCCGCCATGATCTATTATTCAGGTCTGCTTTTATTCTTTGATAATCTCTTTCAGCTTTCCCAGAAATTTTGGTTTCTTGAAAGAGAATTTTAATTCCCAAAAGCTATGAGCATTGGAACAAATTGCTTTGATCTTAATTATCAATAAACTATTGCCAAAGCATAGTGTATACCTCCTCATAGCCCTAAAAATGGAATCCACGACTTGTCACCATACTTATACAACAAGGCTTCTTGTGGCATTCGTAGAGCCCTCTATATAACTTAAGTACTAGTGAGATTTTGCAAAATTGATATCCACTTTTCCTTAGATTTTGATTCTGGCCACTCAGTATTGTAAAATTTTTCAATTGGCTTATTTTTATTACTAAAAATAGGATGAAATTTTTCCATATAATGCAGAAGATGACTTTTTACCCAAATATAAAGTAACTGTGCTCACCGTATCAAGCGTCCTCATTTTCTTTGACAGTGATTCAATAATCTAAAAGTTTTTACTAGCATAAAAAGAATATGATTGATTTTGTTGTCCATCTATTTGAAAAAGTTAATCACTGATACCTCAATGTGCCCCATGACCTTTAGAAAAATGATCAAGCCTTAAATTACCAAAGCTATTATTCTCATGTCTCATTCATCCTCTAAGTGTTTGACGATGTAATCGTGCAAGATTTCCCATGAGATGTAATCACTTTTACCTTTTGTTTAGATATATGAGTTCACATTCTGAGTGAGACATCCATCATACAAATAATTTTCTTTCGAGATCCAAGTTTTTGACCTTGGTAATAGATTTTATCTAGATTAACGAGATGCAACAATAAGAATGTAGTATATTCTTTGATCATCAAAGTCATATCTATCTCGTTGAATATGAAACATGTATAAACAGGATCCCAAAATTGAACTAGAGCTCTTATAAGTTGGTTTTCCATAGGCACCTTAAGGAATGAAGCAATATGACTATATTTTTCCTCAAAAGCCATCCTTTTAGAAATTCTTACATGACGTCAGATCTCAACCAACTCAAAGATGTCATTTTGCTGAAGCCCCAATTTGATTTTTTCAAGCAAAGTTCTCTTTAGATTCTTTCAGACAGTTTCTCATTCTATTTTGGGTTTTTAATGATAGAGTTATGACCTCATTATCTTTTTCATACATGGTGGGCTTCAAAGCTGAAAGCATCATAATGGTGTTTTCAAAACAAGACAAAAATTTTTTTGACTGATATTAGCACATTGATAAGCACATCTCATATGTAAGTGTTTATGATGGTGCATGATCATGATACAAAAAAAAAGTAAAACAAATTAGGGTTAGTAACTGTATTAAAATAAATATTCCCTTATCTATCTTAATTTAAGGTATAATCCACAAAAAATGGCATGGCTTTATCTAAGGTTGTCTTTTTAAGATTCACATGCAATGTTTGATATTTAACACAAGCTCAAAAGGTTCCTAAATTAATCCTCACTGTCATCCATTTTGGACTAATAAGGCCCTCAATCTTCACTCATAACAGGTTGCCAATGGAAAATGTTCAATTTGAGTGAAAAGTATTTTGTTAGCACAAGTGGAGACATTATAACCTCACGAAAGCAAAGGTACTCTATTCCCTCCTAAAAAGGGACAAATTTAGGAGTCCGACTATAGAGTTCGTGCATGAATGCAAATGTGCACGTGTTTGAGGGAACGTAACAATTATTAATCGAAATAAATTCAACAATATAATTGGCAACAATACAAAACAAATAACATAATAAAACTAATGCAACCATCAAATTTTTTATCTTATTATCACTTTAAGATGAGATAAGGAATTAAAATTAAATATCAAAAAACTATAAAATCAAAGTTTGGATAACACATGTTTAATTTTTGGCTTAACTTTCTAACATCCCAAATGAAGTCGCCAAGCTGTCATAACAATTTTTCATCCGAGGGGCTTGATCTCTAGACTTGATGAAATTTATAGAGTCACCACCAATCTTTTTGTAAGATGTGATAGGTCACCCAAAAATATTATCTTTTAATAAAAATCTTAAAATTAATTAAGATTACAAAAAGTTGTTTAGGTTTACGGAATCGGTATTAGGTTCAAAATGCAATTTATGAGTAAATAAAGTATTAGCACTCTCAAGTCGTTTGTTCGAAGAATAGTACTAATTAAACATGTGTTATCCTTTAATTTTAACAATATATTTTTTTTATATTTAAATTTAATTTCCTTAAATTTATTTATGGAAAATATTTTTTTTGTTGTGAAATTATTATTATTATTATTATTATTATTATTATTATTATTATTATTATTATTATTGTTATTATTTTCATATTCTATAAATTCTTTAACGCTTTAGAAAAATTTATTAAAAAATTTTATTTAAGAAAAATTTTGAAAAAAATTGACCATTTACAAAATTCTAAAAATTTCATCATAGGATATTTTATTTATTTATTAAAACTATTTTTAGGATTATTCCGATTATTTGACAAAATTTCAAAATTTTATTAATTGATTTTAGAATTATCCCTACTTTTCAATGAAATCTTAAAAATTTTAAACAGATTTTAGAATCATCCCAACTTTCTGATGAGATCCTAAATATAACCATTTTTTTTATTGATGATAATTAAAAGATCTAATTAAATATTTAATTAATTTTTATTGTGATTATATTTCTAGTTTTTTGTTATTATTTTTCTTACTATTTAAATAAATCTTTATTTAATAAAAAAATTAATTATCCCAATTCTTTAGTAAAATCTAAAAATATATATTTCTTAGTAATAATTAAGAGATTTATTTAATGAAATATTTTTATTATTATTTAAATAAATCTTTATTTAGTAAAAAATAATTTTTAGATTATCTCAACTCATCTGGCAAAATCTAAAAATATTTTTTTTACTTGCATTAATTAAAGAAAATTGAACACTTTCAATTTTCTTTAAAAATTAGATTTTTGGAATATTTATTCGACTATTCAATTATTATTATAATTTCTTGAATTATCCTAACATTTTAGCGAAGTTTAAGAAATATTTTGCTTGTAAGAAAAACTTAATTCAAAATTTTTGTTTTATAATTAAATTTTTTATAATTATACTTTTTAAGATTTTATTCATTTTTATTTTAATAAATCTACCCTTTTATTTTAATTTTCTATTTTTACCATTATTTATTTATTTCTCAAAAAAAATAATATCATAAAATAAATAAAACAAAATAATCAAATCAAATCAAACAAAAAAGAAAAAGAAAAAGAAAAAGGAACCTCACCACTGTGTCGAGTCAAGCATGAGTCCACACGCAAATCCCGACACGGGTCAGGTATAGGTCAACAAATGAAAACAATATCGCCTATAAAAAACCAAAATCATTTTTTTTCCTTTTTCATTTCTCTCTCTCTACCCCAGAAACTGTAAAACTCAAATTTTCTCTCATCGATAGCCTTTGTTTTTTAGTTTTTGGCTAGTCACCATTGTGCCATCATCGAAAACTTCAAATAGCCCTGGTAAATTCAAACTATTCCTAAATCTCAGCTTAATTTTCAAATTTTGGTAGTAAAAAAATTTATCCAATCGTAAAAAAATTCAAATTTTTACAGTTTCCAGTGGACTTTAAAAGATTTTTAAAAATTCAAAAAAAATCAAAATTTCAAACACCCTGAATGAAAGGAAATGTTCTCGATTTTATTGGTTTTGGTTTTTGAAAAAAAATTTTGGCTTTTTTTTTGTTCCTTTACTAAAAAAGGATTGTGATTTTTTTTACTTGCGTGTGTTTCCTTTATTCCTCTAGGTTCTCCATTCTTTGCTTGTAAAAATTGGTTCTATTTATGGAGTTCTCTGATATTTAAATCTCAAATTTTTTGGGATTAAGATTACAGATTGTCAAAGTTTATGTTGTTTCTTTCCAAAAACCTCAGGGATTTTCAAGCACCATTAAAGACTTTTGGTTCTTCCTTTCTGTAAATTAGGCAGTAATAAAGGATTTTTAGTACATTAAATGCACTATGACTTTATGTAAAAAATAAAGGAAAGAAAAAAATAAATGTAAGCAAGAAAAGAAAGAAAAGAAAAAGGTGTCAAAAGAAAGAAATGAAAATATAATCATACTAATAATAATAATAATAATAATAATAATAATAATAATAATAATAATTTAAAAGCTTAATGAAAATGATCTAGTATGAAAATAACTTGATGAATTCAATTAACATATTTGATCATATTTGAATGAAATTGAAAATCAATTCCAATATATTTTAACATAAGTTTGGTTTCTCGAACAAAATAAGTGTTTATATAAATATATATATATATATATAAAAAGTGTCCCCAAGACTCCACTTTCATGTGCATGTAATGAATGTCATAAAAAAACAAATTGAGGATAGCTTTGGGCATCACCATTTCACAAACCAACCTCGGAAGGTTCAAGCTACCAGGTTCTAATTCTCTTCAAAACTCACCTTTCATGAACCTTTGCCTTATCATGTCAAATTAATATGAAATAGTTCCTATGATGTTGTGCTTCAACCAGGTGAAGAGTGAACCTAGTTTAGATGTCTTACTGTCGAACATATGCACCGGAACCTCAGCTGCACCAACCTATCTCCCTGCCCATTACTTCAAAACCGAAGATAACAAAGGGAACGTGAGAGAATATAACCTCATAGATGGTGGTGTGGCTGCAAACAACCCAGTAAGTGAATCTCAAAAGATACTGAATTAATTAGTAATAATTTCTTTTAGCTATAGCAATTATAGTTAAATATATGTATATTTTAATTTGGCCATTCAGACTTTAGTCGCAATGGGCGAAGTGACGAAGGAGATCGTTAAGGGAAACCCTGACTTCTTTCCAATTAAAACTTTGGAATGTGGAAGATTTCTGGTTATCTCCTTGGGGACTGGCTCTCGAAAAGCTGAAGAGAAATTTAGTGCAAACAGGCAACGGAATGGGATTTGTTAGGTTGGTTAACTAGCGGTGGTTCCATCCCCTTCGTTGATGCATTTACTCAGGCAAGTGGAGACACGGTCGACCTCCGTCTTTCTGTAGTATTTGAAGCCCTTCATTCTCATAAATACCTCCGTATTCAGGTACAATCCATGCATTTGCACTCAGCCTAAGCTTCCAATGGAAAATATAATTCTTAACTTTAATCTGCTATTTTTAACATCGTTGAAAATTGTAACCAGGATGACACATTAAGTGGGGATGTATCTTCCGTCGACGTAGCGACTAAGAAGAATTTGGATGAAATGGTGAAAGTTGGTGGACTGTTAGAGAAGCGAGTTTCTATCTTGGAAACCCGTGTCTTTGAACCTTTCACTCAAGAGACTAATGAAGAAGCTCTTAAAAGGTAGAGTAAAAACTTTTGCAATTTCTTGAGCCAAATTTGCATAAATCAATCATTTTGGATTTATTTGAAGAAATTTTGATCTTATAGGTTTGCAAAGTTACCGTCCCAAGAGAGGCATCGTCGGCAATCGAGGTCACCCAAGGGAAAGCTCATGAAGAACATCAAAATAGTGTTAAGGATTAGTGATTTTCCCTAATTGCTGCTAGAGAATATGTTGCATTAAGCTCTTGGAGCACAAATAATTCAATTTTATGATTCTTTATTCAACTTCTTTTTAGCTTTAATAAATCCCAAATTGGATAACAAATGAGAATTAATATATAGGATTTTTATCATTTTCTTTGGATTGTAAGTGTTTCATCAATAATAATTCTTAATTTCCTCAATTTTTTTTTGGAATTCAATTTACTCCCTTGTTTACAAATCGTCATAACTTAAGAACAAAAAAAATCTCATAAATTAGTTAGAGAGAGCAGTTTTTTTATGCAAAGGAAATGAAGGACCAAACTAGTTGGCTTTTATTTTATATATTATACATTTTGAAATTACTCGCATGTTGTTTAGGAAAAATTACAATTTATACGTTATTGACGGAAATGTCATTTACATATGAAGTCATAATACAATGCACTGTGCTAAATAAAGATATTTTTTTATATTTTATTTTAATGATCAAAGAAAGTGATGCAATGACTTTTTTTGGCTAATTGTCTAAGTGAAATCTTAGCAAATTAAATTTGAGTTTGACTAATTTTCTATTCTTGGATTAACAATTTAACTAAATACTCAACCTTGAAACTTTCAATGCTTTGCCCATTTTCAAAAAAAAAAAAAAAAAAAAAAAAAAAAACAATGCATTGAAATAAAATGTTAAAGGCCATTTTCCCATCCCAACTTTTTCGTCAAAACCCCAACCAAATCAGGAACTTTTTTCAAGGATGTTGAAGAAAACAATATTATTTTATGTATACTTACATTACACAAGCAAAATAACAAATTCAACTTAATGAAGAGTCACTGCGATATGTTTGATTCCGATGACAAAACATC
Source organism: Durio zibethinus (assembly GCF_047325235.1). NCBI lineage: Eukaryota > Viridiplantae > Streptophyta > Magnoliopsida > Malvales > Malvaceae > Durio > Durio zibethinus. The sequence continues at coordinate 2,259,761 of NC_143181.1, forward strand.
GGCTTGTTGAATTAAAAGCCAACATATATAGTTAGTCATAATAACGTATTTGAGAAAGAAAGAGAATGAATTAGCAATTTTTTTTTTCCTTAGTTTGACGCTTGTTTGTTATCAGCTAGCGGACATGTCTTCCTCATTTGACACTGATTTTCTCTATGTATATTAATTATTAACCTCTACTGGTCAACTTCGATTGTGATAGCTACCAATGGTTCCACATAATTATTTGCCTTTGACAAGTCTATAGTCAAAGGTTTAGAGACCATCAATGTTGCATGGCTGGTTCCAAAAATATGAAGGTCAAGTTCACTGGGAGGACTTAGTCAGGATATACCACCTTGGTCTTAGACCCCTAATACCTTAATTAATTAATTGGATTCAGAATTTTTATTTTAATTTAACAATGCGAACCCATAAACTATATTGGAATAATATCAAGATAAATAAATAGATTATTAGATGAGTTATTTGATTATGACATATATTAAGTCTTATATGGGATTAATTTAATTAATTTGTTCTCAAAGGCATAAATTATAAATTAAACCCTATAAGTATGAGTAAAATTACCGACTTGATCTCAATATCATCATCATGTTTTTTTTTTTTTTTTAACAAAAGAGGTTCAAAGTTTAAAAATTTTGAAAAAGGAAAATTTTTAAGTACTAAAAATTGAACCTCAATCTTACAAAAATTCACCTTTTAAATGGATAAATTTAATAAAACCTCTATGTTCTCATCATGTGGCTTTGATATGTTTGTGTTTGTTTGCATTATGTACAGAGCTAATTAAGCACGAAGTTATGCACAATCCTCTTGAGGTTTATAATTTTTAATGGAAAAAAAAAAAGCAAAATTAGTCTGTACGAAATATTATATCAATAAATTAAATAATGAAATTAATGATCACAAATTGATTGGAACCATCTTGGGTACACATATTATTCAAAGAAAAAGAATAAATAGAATTTTGAAATTCATTACAAAGGCAAATAACCAGGGCCGGCTAAAGACCTAAAATTTTTTCAAATTCTAGATTAAGAATATTGATTATTTGTTATTCTTTGCGGTAAGGTTTCCATGTGGTGATCTCATGTCACGAAGCCGCTTCTCCTTAGATAGCACTTCAGCAAATCTGCAGATTATTAGAAGCAAAAGTAAAATATAAGGTGCCAACAATTACATTACATATAATAAATTGTCGAAAACTCGAAATTAGAATAGTTAATTTCTATATATATACATACCTGATAAGAGCCTCTTCATTGGTACCCTGATTAACAAGCTCAAATTTTCCATTATCCAAATTCACCGTGGAAACTGGTTTTTTCAACAATTCTTCCCCAACTTTTACAAGATTCTCCAAGTTTTCTTTTGTAGCAATGTCCACAGATGCGACTGCTCCACATAGTGTATCATCCTGCATTTTTTTTTAATTTACTTTAGGTATAGATCAATTTTTATATATGAATATTTCGGAAGAAAAATAATGAATCTATATATACCTGAATACGGAGATAACTGTCTTCCGATTGAAGTGCTTTGAAAACAGTAGCAAGGTGAAAGTCGACCATGTCACTGCTTGCTTGCATGAAAACATCCATCAATGGAGTGGAATGTTCAGAGGTCAACCATCCCAAGAGACCCCATTCTGCTGCCATGTGAGCATGGTACTTCCCTTCACATTTTTGGGAACCAGTGCCCAAGGATAAAACCTGGAAGCGAGTATAGACGTTTGGATTTATAGCGAAGAAATCAGAACTTCCTCGACTGATTTCTTTTGTCACTTCATTGATGGCTACTAAAGTCTGTAAGAATCGATTAAAAATATATGATTAAGATTTTTGTGAAACTTGTAACACCAACCAATTCCATTACGTTAAAAACATCTAGAAACTTACCGGATTATTAGCAGCAACTCCACCATCAATAAGATGGAATTCTTTAACTTTGCCGGCCGAATCCTTGGTTGCAAACTGATGGGCAGGAAGATAAGTTGGGGCAGCAGAAGTTCCAATGCATATATCGGAGAGCAAAGCATTTTTGCTAGGATTGTACTTCACCTACACAATGATCATATATCAAATAAATGGCAAAGGAAATAAATTAAATTTGTAAGACGTATTGATGAGAAATGGACCTCATAGGAGGAGAAGATTTTTGGCTGGAGTTGTTTGATGTCGAATGTTGGGATGACAACATTTGTCAATGTTTGGTTCAATCGGGTTTCTCCCAATTTTTCCCTCACAATATTGTGCAGATATTTACCGTCATATTTCGGGCCAGTTAAAGATTTGACCAAATTCGTAGCTGGGGCAAATGGTGAGCTGTTGTATAATTACAAACAAAATGATGTTAGCTGTAAATACATGATAAATAATATGCGCAAGACATTTATGGCTTTTTTCTCTTTCACAACTACAAAGTACAAGGTCGAGATTGATTACCTATCTTGGGGAAAGATTTTTGGGCAGTGTTGAAGATAGAAATCATTGATATCTTTGGCAGCAAAAAGAGGACGATTGCCCTCATTCGGATTTGGGGTAGTTAGCATGGCAGTCACGAGGCCACCAGTACTAGTCCCAGTAATGACATCAAAATAATCTGCCAGTCTAGCCTCCTCTCCATCCAGCTTCTGTAAATTGCCATAGTGCCAAAAATGAAATTAATTAATATACAAAGGAATTATATCAAAATGTCAACAGCAGTATATTCATATGCACACACCAGGCAAAACTTAGCATTTTTTTTTTTTTTTGTTTTTACTTAAGAATCCAAATATCAATGAATATATTCAAAACAATTTTCTCGCTACCTGAAGCTGAGACTCTAAAAGGGCAAGAATAGTTCCGGGGATAAGCCCCCTAATTCCACCTCCATCGATACTCAGAACAGTAATTAAGTTCCCATAGGTGGGAGCTTGAAGGGGTGATTTTGGACTTGCCATAGCAAAATTTTCTTGTGGTATACTTCCCATTATGATGAGAGATCGAGAGTTTGTTGGGTTTGAGGATTTTAACTATGAGAAAATTCTATCGAGAACAAGAATAAGATGTCCAAGCTTTGTGTTGTTTGATGCTCTTGAGGAATGCATGTCATGGATATTTATAGACACTTCCAATTATCTCATCAACTTTGAAACTTTCAACCATGCTTTCAATAATCTTCATGCAAAACAAATCTAAGTACCTAACTCGAGGCTTGCAGTTTCTTGGATCGATCGGCGAAGCTTGGAATGAAATCTCAATATACGTTTTTAGCCACACTGAGCATAACTTGGCTGCAAACGGTTGACCAAATAAACAATTGAAAATTCGAACTTTTAAGGAGACTTGTTGGTTTGAATGGTTCGGATGAATTAGTTCTGAAAGAGTTAACCCAACCATATATCAGATTACTTTTCAAAATCGTCTTCCCCAAATTCCATCACTTTTCAATTTGAATTTTGAACACGTGAGACTCGACAAACTAATGTTCAATCGTAGTGTTTTTATTTCCAGATTCATGGAAAGCCTTCCATTCAAGCAACAACTGTACGGTTGTCGATCGCCATCTAAAACACTGGACTTGAAGAATTAGTAAGCAATTCTTGAGGAGTTATACATAGAGGAAACTTTCCGAAGGGAATAAAAAGTGAGAAAAGTCATCTATGTTGCCTATACTATTCAAAGGTGACCATGCACGTCACTGGCCAATGATCACTTTCACTGGTGTAGCAATCAGTTGCAAAGTCAAACAATCATGGAAATGAGAAATTTATAAACAATTGCACTAAAATTTAATTTGTGATATAGCTGAAGCTTGGATTTGATTGATGCCAAACAAATTTATTGGTTCCGATTTATGAATTTTCCCATTAAGATCTTGCAGTTTAATACACTTATATATATATATATATATATATTGTCATAATAATTTTTCATTGGAGGCTCAACCACTAAACTTAATGAAAATTCATATAGTTGTCGTAAATATTTTTGTAAGGTGTGATTAATCATTCAAAATATTATTTTTTAATAAAAATTATAAAATTAATTAAGATTTACTAAAAAATGTTTAGGTCTATAAAATAAGGGTTGGATTTGAGAATAAAATTACGAGTGAAAAATGTATTAACACTCTCATGTCGTCCATTTGAATAAAGGTACCAATTAAACATATGTTATTCCTTAATTTTAACGATATGATCTTTTTTATATTTATATTTAATTTTTTAAAATTTATTTATGAAAAATATTTTTTTGTTGTGAAATTAGTATTATTATTATTATTGTATTTTACAAATTTTCCTACATTTTGACAAAATTTCAAAAAAATTAATCATTTACAAAATTCTCAAAATTTCATTATAGAATATTTTATTTATTTATTAAAACTAATTTTAAGATTATCTCGACTCTTTGATGAAATCTCAAAATTTTATTAACTAATTTCAGAATTATCTTGATCTTCGGTGAAATCTTAAAAATTTTAAATAGATTTTAGGATCATCTTAATTTTTTGACAATATTTTAAATAAAACCATTTCTTATTGATGATAATTATGATATTTAATTAAATATTTAATTAACTTTTATTGTGATTATTTTTCTTATTTTCTATTATTATTTAAATAAATCTTTATTTAGTAAAAAATAAATTTTTTTGAATGATTCTAACTCTTTGGTGAAATCCAAAAATATATATTTCTTTGTAATAATTAAGAAATTTATTTAAAGAAATATTTTTATTTTTAATTTTTTTATTATTTAAATAAATATTTATTTAGTAAAAACTAATTTTTAGACTATCTCGACTTACCAACAAAATCTAAAAATATTTTTTTTTACTTACATTAATTAAAGAAAATTGAACTAGTTCAATTTTCTTTAAAAATTATATTTTTAGAATATTTATTGAAATAATCAATTATTATTATAATTACTTGAATTATCTTCATACTTTAGCGAAATTCAAAAAATATTTTGCTTGTAAAAAAAAAAATCAATTCAAAAATTTTTTATAATTATACATTTTAAGATTTCATTCATTTTTGTTTTAATAAACCTACCCTTTATTTTAATTTTATATTTTTACCATTACTTATTTATTTCTAAAAAAAAATCATAAAATAAAAGAAACAAAACAAAATCAAAAAAGAAAAAGAAAAACTCACCATCGAGTTAAGTCAGGCACAAATCCATGCATAGATCCTGGAATGGGTCGGGTATGGGTCAGCACGCCAAAACGACGTCATTTTGAAAGGGCTATAAAAGGCCAAAATCTTTTTTTAATTTTTTCCTTTTTCCTCTTTCTCTTTACCTCAGAGCCTCTATCTCTAAAACTCAAATTTTCTCTTATTGATAGCCTCTATTTTTCAATTTTCGATCAATATTCGTCGTGTTGTCGTCAAAGACTTCAAACTATTTTCAAATCCCGATTTAATTCCCAAATTCTAGCAGCTGAAAAAATTTTTCGATCATAAAAAAATTTAAACTTTTTCTTTCCAATAGCCCCAAAAGATTTTCAAAAATTCAAAAAAAAATCAAAATGATCTTTTTTGTTTCCTAAATCCTTTTCTGAAACTATATTTTAAAAAAGAAAATTCCAAACACCTTGAATGAAAGGAAATGCTCTTGGCTTTTTTGGTTTTGGTTTCTAAAAATAATTTTTTTTTGGTTTTTTTGTTGGTTCTTCTACTTAAAGAGGACTGTGATTTTTTTTACTAATGTGTGTTTCCCTTTTTTTTTTATGTTGGCAAAACACCCTAGCTCTATCTCAAAATATTGTTTTTTGTCTCTGTTCGTGTGTCTTTTTTACAGCATTTTTCTAGGTTATTCTTCTAAGTTCTTTGTTCCTTGATTGCAAAAATTGGCTCTATTTATAAAGCTCATTGGGATTCAAATCCCAAATTTTTTGGGATTGAGATCTCAGATTTTCAAAGTTTATTTTGTTTTTTTCTAAGGCCTTCAGGGATTTTAAAGCACCATTGAAGACTTTTGATTCTTCCTTTTTGCAAAATTAGAAAGTGACAGAGGATTTTTAGTGTATTAAATGCACTATGACTTTGTGTAAAAAATGAAGGAAAGAAATAAATAAAAGTTAAAAAGAAAAGAAAAAGCTATTAGATAAAAGAAATGATGATAATAATAATAATAATAATAATAATAATAATAATAATAATAATGATAATTTAAAAGCTTAATGAAAATAATTTGGTATGAAAATAACTTGATGAATTCAATTAACATATTTAACCGAACTCGAATAAAATTGAAAATTAATTTGAATTTATTTTAACACAAATTTGATTTTTAAAACAAAATAGATGTTTACAACTATCCCTCTTTACACATTACTGAGAATTAAGAATAAAGTAAAGACTGAAAAACAATAATTTTGTCTGGATGATGTTATGAATACGAACACCATTTTTTTTTGTTGAAAATTTGGAATGCTTCTCTAAACAGAGGCTTGACAATTTTTGAAAATTTAAAGGTTCCTCTAAGTGCCATAATATATAAATCTGTAAACCTATAGCTAGACACAAATTAAAGAATCACCACTAATCTTTTTTCTTTAAATGTGATTGACCACCTAATGAATCTATCATTTCAAGGAGCTCTTAAGCTTGACTAAGGACCCCTAAAAAATAGGTTTTGATCTTCTAAAAAAAACTAGATTCAGTAGTTTGATTATGTGTGAAGAAGGTTATAACACCCCCACAACTCTTATCCTAAGATGGTACCATTTCATTTTAAATTATCCTAACAATCATCTTAGTTCTAATGGTTTTTATTTTAATTTTTAAATATTGAAAATAATTTTTAAGACTTCTCCATCAATCTGGTAGAATTCTTAAAAATATTTTTTCATCTAAGAGTATTAAAGAATCCTATTTGTTTTCTTGAAAAGGCTCCGTTATCGAAAAACTTGATCAATTATTTCTTTAAAATTCTTCTTTGTCAAAAATATATCTAATTCTTTCACCATTTGACCAAATTAAAAATATTTTCTCACCTAAAAGTATATTAGATAATCATCCATTTACGATTATTAAGAATTTTATCCTCGAAATTTATTCTTTAATTATAAGTTTTATTTCTAAATTTTTCAAATTTGGGTTTAATTTAGAAAGAAAACTTTTCACCTGAAACTCTCATAGAAGTTCAACCATTTATGATTATTCTTGAGACTTCATCTTTAGATAATTATCAAATATTTTCTCACAAAATTTTAAGTTATATTTTTTAATTTTTATTTGGAAAAAGAATACAATTATTTTTATTGAAATTTCGTCTAAATTCTTTCACTATTTGAGTTAAATTTAGAGAAATTTCTCACCTAAATTATTTTTTAAAAAATTTACCCTTTGAAATTTTTAAAAATCTCATCCTTGGATAATTTTTCATTCATTCCTAAAATTTCATTAAACTTGTTTATGTATTTTTATTATCATTATTTTTTATAATTTTTTTTATAATTTTTTTCTAATTTTCCTAAAAATTTATTCATGTAAGATATTTCAAAAATAAATAAGTGATAAAAATAAGTAAATAAACAAATAAACTAGACTAAAAAATAAATAAATAAAATTGGAAAGAAAATACTAAAAAAAAAAAATTAGGCTTAGTTTGGTTGGTACCGTGGCTTGGTTGCAGACATAAGAAATTGCTCAAGAGGCGCGGCTCTAGACTTGGCTTGATGGCTTAGGAAGTAGCTTGAGAGGACAGCTCACGGGTCAAGGCGCTAAGGGTCAGGTTGGCGTGCGGGTATCTCTCGAGTTGACGTAAGGATCTAGGAATTTTTTTAAAAGGCAAAATGACATCGTTTTTTCCAGGAATAAAAGCTTCAATTTTTCCTTTCTTCCTCAGATTTTTTTTCCCCTTCTCTCTCTTTAGCTTTTCTTTTCCTCATTCTTTAAAACATATGAAAAACTGGATGAATCTCAATAAATTTTTGAAAAACAATACCGAAAACTAGGAATGATTGTTAGAAGGTATTCGAGATCTGAGCTTCTTGTTGGATACTGCGAATGGCCACTGACAAGTTGCTAGAATCTAGGCTTCTTGTCAGAAACTAGCCAAAAATTTTAAATTTTCATTGAAAAATTCAAATGGGTTTTGAAAATTTCTAGAAATTTCCAAAAAACACTAACTTGAAACTTCTTAGCTTCTTGAACCCTTCAATGGCACTGTTTACCCTAGATTAAATCAAATCCACTCTAATAAATCACCAAATATCCATGAAAAACAAACTTCTTCCCAATCTAAAATCTCTCCACTAGACTAATTATTTCTGCTATCCCTTTTCTGCTAATTCCTCCCTTTGTCTCTATGTATATTGGAACCAACTTATAGATGAAAATCAAAGTCTAAACAATGTTTCAACTAGGATTAAACTCTTTAAGGAGTCCATTTGATAGTTGGATGAGGATTGAATTTTATTTTTAAAAGACTTTTATCAAACTGAACAATCTTTTTTCAACCAAGTCTCTACCTTTTTTTACTGAAAAGATAAATAAACAATCAATAAAATAAAATAAATTTTAAATCTCAAACAAAATGGGGTGTCTATATTAAGTAGAGGTTCGATAACTTTTGAAAATTTAAAAGGCTTATTTGACTAGAGGCTATAAAACTTTGAATGGATCCTTTAACAAGAGGCAAAGAAGCTTTAAATGGCTTATCCGACTAGAGACAATGAAACTTTAAAATTTAAAAGGTTTTTCTGATCAAAGACAATGAAACTTTAAATGGCTTCTTTCAGCAGAGGCAATGAAATGTTAAATTAAAAATTCAAGAGGATTTATAGATTATGCTTTTTGGTCTTACAAATTATGCTTAATTTTGAAAGAGTCCTCAAACCATAGGCTCATAAAATTAAAAGCTCTTCTAACCAGAAACTATGAAACTTTGAAAAAAACTCTTCTAACCAAATGCTATGACACTTTAAAAAAAATTTCTCTTGTTAGAGGCAATGAAACTTTAAATTAAAAAATTAAAAGACAATGGTATTTGAAAAGTTTCTCTAAACATAAGCCATAAAGTTTGAATGATTTCTTTATAAAGAGGTTGCAGTATTTGAACGATTCCTCTGAACAGAGACCATGATGTTTGAATAATTCCTCTAAATAAATGGTTTACATATTTTTTTATTTTGACTTTTTCTGTTGTTGGTCTTGGATTGTCCTAGACCCATATATACCATATGCATACATAAATGACATTTTTATGCTTATGCAATGTCATGCAATGAATGATGATCATGATACAAATAAAGATACCATCTTTTTTCTTTTTCATTTTATGTTATTTCATTCGATCCTTGAAATTTCTCATTGTTTGTTTTCTTTTTCTTTTTGAATCCCATGCATTTTATCAGTTGATCAAGTTTAGATAAAAATATTTCACTCCATATTTTTTATATTCAATGTTTACCACTTTTATGCTTATAGGCCTTTTTTCTCATCGACCTTTATTTTTTACCATTTTGCTTCTCATTTTAAATTTTTTTTCAAAATAATGTGTATGTCTTTCATGGTCATTGTTATTCATTCATTATCTTTTGAATTTCATGACAATTGTAACACATTGCACACTTTTTTTAATAAAAGGGACAAAGGAAAGATAAACAAAGGGGCATTTTATTTCAATAAAAGGGAGAAGTATTTCATGTATTATCCAAAAAGATGTAACAAAAAAACAAGTAATCACATAACGAATATTTAAAACATCATGAACTAATTCATGATTGATGCCTCTTGATTTTCCAAAAATACAGCAAACCAAGCTAGCCCAAAACCAATGAGATCTTATGGCATATATTAAGAATTGCCCCACTTTATTCAATACTTCTTTATCTAAGTCACCTTTTCAGGTTTTCAACTTAGATATCTTTTCGGTTCGTGTTACCTTTTTTTTTCATTTTTTTAGGCATAATATTTCTTTAAGCATAGTATTTTTTTACTACATCAGTATTGATTGGATTTGGCAAACATCCTCATCCATTCTTGCCAAAATCAGTGCCCCACCAAAGAATTTTTTTTACCACATATGGGTCTTTCCAATTAGAAGTTCATTTTCTCTAAAGATCTTGTTAGTTAGGAAGAATTTTCTTCAATACTAATTTCCTTTCTCAAAATTGTCAAGGGTGAACTTTCTTATCAGGAGCTCATATCATTCTTCTTTAATACAGTTAACCATGGCATAATGCCACTAGTCTTTTTTTTTCAATAAGATTCAACTGTTCATAATGAACATGAACCTACTTAGTTTTTTTTAGCTCGACTTCTATAAGAATGTGTAAGAAAGAAATTTCAACTTCAGTTGGTAATATTACCTCCAACCCATATACTAATCAAAATGGTATGGCTTCTATAAATGTACAATCAAAGTTTGATAAGCATGTAATACAAATGATAGTTTTTCATGTCAATCTTTATACACATATGTCTTTTTTTCAATAATTCACTTTACATTCTTATGGGCTAATTTAACTGCCTTATTCATTTTCAAATGATAAGGCATCGATTTGTGGTATTTGATTTTAAACTGAGTATAGACCCCTTTCATCATTTTGTTATTTAAATTAAGAGTATTGTCTGAAATAATCCTTTCTGAAAGTTCATATCAATATATGATATCTTTTTTGATGAACTTGTAAACCACCATTATTGTCACATTAGCATATGAAGCCACATTTACCTATTTTGTGAAACAGTCAATTACTATCAAATAAATTAATGTCCATTTGAAGCTTTTGGTGTAATGGGCCATATTACATCCATTTTCACATAGAGAAAAGGCAATATAACATGCAAGGATGTAGAAAAAACTTGTATCTTGTCTGTATAAATTTGACATTTAAAGCATTTTTTAGTATAATCAATGCAATCCCTTTTCATCATTAACCAATAATATCCTACTTTCATGATTTACTTAGTCATCATATGACCATTTGTATGAGTTTCGTAAAAAACTATATGGATTTCTTTTAGTAATTTTTTCGCTTCAGCAGCATTCACACATCTTAGTAGTATTTGATCTCGACTTTTTTAACATAAAATTTTTCATCTAAAAAGAAATCTATTGCTAATCTTTTAAAAATCTCTTATCTTTCTTTAATATGTGCTCTGAGTATTACTGATACTTAACATATTGTAATATGTCAGAATACCATGGTTTCCCATCAATTTTTTTTTCAACATTTAGCTTGAACATTGCTACTAATGTAGCTAAAGTATCAACCATCTTATTCTCTTATCAGTGTAAATGATGAAACTAAATATTCTTAAATTTTTTGATTAATTTTGATATGTACTTTTGGCATAGAACCAACTTTGAATCTCTAGTTTCTCATTCTTCTTGCAATTAGTATATGACAAAGGTAAAGTTTTTATAAACTTTTAATGTATGGGCCTTCATTTCAATGGTAGCTTAAAGACCTATAACACATGCTTCATATTCTGCCACATTTTTTATACAATCAAAACTTGGTTTTGCAGTGATTGGATAATAATCTTTTTCTAAAGATATCAAAACTACTCTTATACCATGCCCTAAAACATTTGATGTGCCATCAAAAAATATCTTTCATGCGCTTTCACAAGGCTCTTCTTCATCTATATCCAATACAAACATTAAGTCTTCATTTAAAAAATCAAATGTCACAAGTACAATATCTTTGTAAGTGCGATCTGTAAGAAATTTAGTAATAGCATTTCTTTTATTGCCTTTTGAGACACGCACACAATGTCATATTCAGAAAGCAGTACTTGCCATTTTATTATTTTTTTTATAATAAAGGTTTTTCAAAGATGTACTTGATTGGATCCAACTTTACAATGAGTCAAGTGGTATGATACAATACATACCATCTAAGTTGACAAGTTGTCTAAGCTAGTGCACAACACATTTTTTTCAATGGTGAATACTTGGACTCGTAATCGGTGAACTTTTTTACTCAGATAATAAATAGTTTATTTTTTCTTTCTTGTTTCAACATGTTACCCCAAAATGCATCCCATTGATTTTTCATACATCATTAAATGCAAGATAAGGGGTCTTATAGGGACATGCAACATTAATATTAGTAAGTTTGATAAGTACTTTTTAACTTTTTCAAATGTCTCCAAACTCATGTTTTTGAATAATCTTGAATATAAGTTCACATTTGGCTGTAAGTTGAGAAATGAAACAAGTAATATAATTCAACTTTTCTAGAAATCCTTTTACTTTTTTCTTTTATGTGCGTAAAGGTGGTAGTTCTTGTATGATTCATATCTTATTTGGATCTACTTTAATTTTTTTTTTACTGGCGATAAATCCTAGTAATTTTCTTGAAGTAGTGCCAAAAGTATATTTAGCTAGATTAAGCTCGAGCTAAAACTTTTTTAATCTCTTAAATAACTTTTTGAGATTAGCCACTTAGTTTTCTTTTTTATGAGAGTTGGCAATTATAGCATCCATAAACACCTCTATTTTTTTATGCATCATATCATAAAATAGAGTTATCATGGCTCTTTAATAAGTTATTTCAGTATTTTTCAAACCAAAAGGCATGACTTTATAACAAAATATTTCTTATAATGTCATAAAAGTAGTCTTATCTATATCTTTTTGTGCCATCTTGATTTGATTGTAGCTTGAAAATTCATCCATGAATGAAAATAAAGAGTGCCTAGTGGTATTGTCCACTAAAATATCAATGTGGAGCAACAAAAAATTATCTTTTGGACTTATTCTATTCAGATTTTAATAATTTACATACATATTTACTTTGTCATCTTTCTTGGGTATTGAAACTATATTCGTCACCCATTCGAGATATTTAGCCACTTCTATGAATCCCACATCAAATTACATTTTCACTTCTTTTTTATTTTTAACAATATTTCAAGCTTCATCCTCTTCAACTTCAATTTAATTGGTTTGCACTCAGATTTCAGAAGTAGCTTACGTACTATAATTTTAGTATCTAGCCTCCACATATCTTGGTATGACCAAAAAAATACATCTACATATTCATGTAGTAACTTTATCAGTTTTTACTTTATTGGTGATAGCATTAAAGTACCAATCGTAATCTCTTTTTTGGTTTCTTTACCCCTCAAATTCACAACTTCAGTGGTTTTTTGATGAGACATTATTTGTTTCTCTTCTTCTTCTATTAATCTCAATAGTTTTGGGAATATTACATGGTCTTCTATATTTTTTTCATCATTAAGTTCACCAATATAAAAAAAATTAAAATCAAATCCTAGAATATTATCATGATGATCTTTACATTCATTATTTAAGTACTTGAAAATAAATGAAATGGATGACATATAGAAATATGTATAGTAATGCAAGGAATTGAACTGAAAAAGGCAAAAGGAATGTGACAAATACACTATGCTTGTCATTTATTCAAATGAAAATAAGGAAACAAACACACATACAAGACATTTAATGCTTTTGATAAAAGTATTTAGATTAAGTTCAGCACATTACTTTGAAAAAACTTTAAAAATAATAGGCAGCTCATTGACAAGCCAATTCTTCAGTTTTACTCCAAAAGAAATAAGATACACTTATGGACAACCTGAATCTTTATTCACTTTTTCATCCACCATCTATATTGAAAATTTAATGAAGATATCCTCTAATGATGGTGTAGGCTCATTCTCTATGTTTCCTACTATATCTGAATAAATATAGCCAACTGAAATGAAAGTCTCATAAAAGAGAAAAAAAAATAAGCCTTTAATTTCTAACTCTTTTCCTAAAAAACAAGCCAACCTTTTTTTCTTCTCTATGAACTTCAATCTTTCTTTTCAAGTAGACTTGTATCCCAAACCAAACTGATCATCTTTCTTAAGTATAATCCATGGTCATTTTATCCCTTGCAAGTTAGCTCATATTTGTTGTCCTTTTCTTGCCACTTTTTTAAGGGCCATCTTAGAAGCTTTGGATAGACATAGAGTAAGCACCTTTGATCCTTCATCCATAAAAGTTGTATCAATAAATTTAAAAAATCTAAAACAATATTCTAGGGTTTTCTCAGCTGTTTCGACATATAGTGCAGTTGATGGTTTAGTTACTAGTAGATTTTCAATAGCAACAATGACCATCTTTTCATTAATTATAAATTTTACCTTTTGATGCAAAATAGAAAGGACAGCTCTTGCTATGTGAATCCATGATTTTTTAAAAATACATTTATAGGAAAGAGTGATATCCATGACTTGAAAGACTATATAAAAAATACATTAGCCAATTTGAATCGGTAGCTTGATATTGCCTATTTGTTCACGATGAGTCCCATAAAAAACCGTCACTATCATGTGACTTGTTTTCATGTAAAACATGTAGACTAACAGTTTAGATAGTGTAGTTATAACCATGATATTAAAAAAAAATCTATTATTAATGAGCACTTTGGCTAGTGTGTGGTCTCTATATCTTATAAAGATATGTAAAGTCTTAACATCAACACTACCACCAAGTGAAATTTCATCATCACTGAATGATATAAAATTTTTCACTGTGACATTTCTCACTTTATGATCAGGTTTCTCCATAAATATAGTATAAGCTATATAAGCCTCATTGAGTACTTTGAGTAAGGCATTTCTATGAGGCTTAGAATTTAATAATAATAAGAGCATACAAATCCAAGCTAGTAAGTGATTCAATTACTCCACAACACTATACTCATTATGCTTAATAAGTTTTAAGAACTCACAAGTTTCTTTTTCTATGACCAAATTCTTATGTTCTTGATCTAAGATTAGGGCTAGGTGAGTCTCTTAATCGTTGGGCAATTTATATTATTTTTCTAAGTTTATCTCCCCTTACTTTACTTTTTCTTTTGTTCTCTCTTGAGTGCTTTTAATGTATAGCACTTCTCATTTCGAGTTATGCCCCATGCATAAGTTATTTTGCTATGCTTACATCACATAAGCGAGATTGAAAGGATCCACTGTCCAAACCTTGTGATATGATATTATGATCATATTTTCAAGGGACTGCCTTATCAATTTTATATGAGAATGGGTTAAGAACCTCAATTGTCACTTTTGGCATAATTTTACAAATCGATTTATCAATTTAGCACTTGATTTCTCATCATAAAAGATGGTGGTAGGCTTAAAATTTATATGAATTAGCTTATCAACCTTAACATTCAACTTCTCTTCATAAAAGATGATGATAGACTCAAAACTCATTTGATAAGACTTGTTTTTAAACGAATCTTCAGTCACAACATTCATTGAATTATCTTTATATTTTTTATAAAATTTGACCAAGAAAAAATCCATCGTCCTTTGTAATTTTTACCTAAAGGCTTCATAATCCTGAAGTAAATGACCAATTACCCCCATAAGAAATTCACAAGTTTGATCAAAATTATATGTAAATTTTATTTTTTTTTATGTTTTCAAGTATTGGATGAATCATATTGGCTTTTAGTAAGGTAGCAAAAATATTTAATCCATAAGGGTTCTGATCTCGTTTACTTCCCTTTTGATGTTTTGAGTTGTCTCGCTACTTAAAGCATTTACTGATCCTCTACCATGATTGAGTAATGGATTAGCCTCCATACTTAGTCTGACCTTTATTGTAAAATTTAAATTTTTATTATCAATCAAGCTTTATACCTTACATTTGAAAATTGTACAATCTTTTAAAGAATGGCCTTAAATCCCATAATGATGTCACAGTAAGCTTCAAAATCATACCATTTCGAATATGAAGATTTTAAAGCTTTATTGTAGTCGGACCACCAAGTGTTTTTAGAATAACTGAAAGAACAGTTCCATGTAAGTCATAAGAATTAGATCAAATTGTTGTTACTTTCAATTATTTTGGGGTTCTATTCAATTAAAATTTATGGTGCTTGACTAAGGAAAAGGTCATGGTAGAGGTGCTCGAGGATGAAAATTAGTTTAAAAGGTAGGTATCCAAGTTTACAATGGTTGGTAATGGTATAGGTTTAGGGAAATGTTGAAAATGGTTGGGTAAGAAGGTTGGTTTTTAGGATGAGTGGCATGGAGTAAAAAATCTTGGTTTTGGTATTGTAGTGGTGATAGCTTTCACTTCTGCTTTTTTTTTTATTGGGTGGTCCTCTTTTATTTGATCTAAAAACATCACTCCATTTGATCTTTCCATTCTTAATGGCATTTTTTTATTGTTTTAACTGTAATCACCATATCAATAAAGTTTTTCATGGCATAACCAATGAACCTGTCATAGTACAGAGCTTGAAAGGTATTGATGAATAGAATAGTTGTTTCTTTCTAGGTGAAAATAGGCTAAACTTGGGCAACCATATCTCGCTATCTCTAAGCATACTTTTTAAAGTTTTTATTAGTATTATTTTCCATATTTTATAAGGATAGTCTATCTAGAGCCATATTTATAACATATTTGTATTGAATAACAAATTGTTTGGCCATATCTTTTCATGAATGAATACGACTCTTGTCTAATTGAATATATTATTTGGCAACTGATCCGATAAAACTATTCTAAAAATAATGGATAAACAACTTGTCATTATCTGTATGCTTGATTATTTTTGACAAAATATAATGATATGTGCTAGGGGATATTTGGTTCCATCATATTTTTCAAATTTGGTATCTTAAACTTTGGTGGGATTATTAGATATGAAACCAAACTAAGTTTACTCACATCAATTGTGCCGAAAATATTCACACATTCAATAGCTTGTAACCTTTTTTTCAAGAGATCTAATTTCTGCTGTAATTTTTTTCCAAGAGATCAATTGTTCGAACATGCCTTTTTTTTTAATTTCTCAAGTTCTCTTAGATCATCTAAATTTGAGACTATAATGGGATTAACATGACTTGTCCTCAAATTGTTCAGATGTGCCTTTCTTTAGTTTCTCTTGTTCTCTTAGATCATCTAAATCTGGGACCATAATGGGATCAACATGACTTACCCCAATGTTTAGATCAACGTGTCTTTGACTCCATAGTTGAACCATGAATAAAGGTAAATTAAACTATAGTATGTGGCTACCTCTCAAGCTGTGTCATTTATAGATGCACTTGATGAGAGGTTTAAGTATAAGAAGGAGTGAACCCTAGTGGATACAATGGATCTTCCCTGTCACTAATATTTTCTTAGGCTTGAGGTTCTTTTTTAGTGGTCACTTCTTCAACCACTCCTGTTCCCTTGGTTATTTTCCTTATCATGTCCATCATTGTAGCTATTTCTTTTTAAGTCTTTTCTTGAGACCTAATCATTTGTTCTACCAACTCTTATTGAAATATAATCATTTGTTCATATATCTCAAATTGAGTTTTCTCCATTCTTTTCATTCTAGTTGCTTGCTCATTTTTCATGATTGTAACGATGATAAGTAGTCTAATTTATGTTTTCTAACGGCCTAACTATCCTTACACCTATTAGAGTTAAGGGAAACTCTTTTAGATTTGTTATTTTAAGGCCCCTTTTTTAGTCATGATGCATTTTTTTTAATTGAAGATTGAATGGAACACACGTATGATGCATGAATGCACGAATGCAAAGGATGTGCTTGTTATGTATCCAATATCTACAAAAGATTTTAATTTAAAATTGAACCACCATATCACAACTTTTTATTTCTCAAATTGTAATATTACAACTTTGAGTTTGCCATACTATCTTATTAAAGATTTTTTACATTCAAATCATAATATTACAATATTAAAAGAAGTGTCTTGCATGCTTATACTGCTTGTATTATTTGTATCACTATTTAGAAAATTGGTTAAGTGTTGGTTGTGCTATTCTGAATAAAGTTCTTCTTTTAATTGTTTAGCTTCTTGGGCCATGTCTCTTGCTTTGAAGCTAACTTCTCTTATCTATTCTACCAAATGAGTGGCTTGGATTCCTTCAGCAGATATTCTTTTTTCCAGTATTTTGCTTCTTTGGTTTTATGTTCAAATTGATCTCCTTTTTTTCTCAAAACATGAATGGCTTTATGTTGATAGTGTATTTGCTATTTCAAGTCACCCATAAGACTTTGTTGTATCTTTTTTTCTTTTATAGACTGGCTAAGTTTTTCTTTTTTAGTCAATAGATTAGACTTAAGTTATTCTGTATTCTTTCTAAATTTTTTAAGCTCAGTGGTCATCAAAATGATGGACTTATACAAGCTTTCAAAAATCTCTTCTTGTGTTTTTTCAAGCTTTCAAAAGTTTACTTCACCTTCATCAATTTTATCTTTCATTCATTAATCCCATGCTAAAGTCTATTCTTTTTAAGATCATATATTTCTTTCTCTTCTTCAAATTTACGCTTCATAATCTTCATTTCTTTAAATACCTCTTCACAATGGGTGTTTTTTTGGTGGCATAATTTCTTTTTTTTGGGACTAACTTTACTTTTGATGCATTACGTGCTCGATATCATATATTTAAGTGTGACTTATTTGTATACCCCCCATGATCTATTATTCAGGTCTACTTTTATTCTTTGATAATCTCTTTCAACTTTCTCAGAAATCCTGGTTTCTTGAAAGAGAATTTTAATTCCCAAAAGCTATGAGTCATTGGAACGAATTGCTTTGACCTTAATTATCGATGAATTATTGCTAAAGCATAGCTTATACCTCTTCATAGCCCTAAAAATGGAATCCACGACTTATCACCGCACCTATACAACATGGCTTCTTGTGGCATCCATGGAGCCATCTATATAACCTAAGTACTAGTGAGATTTTACAAAATTGATATCCACTTTTCCTTAGATTTTGATTCTGGCCACTCAGTATTGCAAAATTCTTCCATTGGCCTATTTTTATTACTATAAATAGGATGAGATTTTCCCATATAATGCAGAAGATGACTTTTTACCCAAATATAAAGTAACTGTGCACACCGTATCAAGCGTCCTCATTTTCTTTGACAGTGATTCAATAATCTAAAAGTTTCTGCTAGCATAGAAAGAATAGGATTGATTTTGCTGTCCACCTATTTGAGAAAGTTAATCACTGATACCTCAATGTGCCCTATGACCTTTAAAAAAATGATCAAGCCTTAACTTGCCAAAGCTATTATTCTCATGCTTTATTCATCCTCTAAGTGTTTAACAATATAATCGTACAAGATTTCCCATGAGATGTAATCACTTTTACTTTTTGTTTAGATATATGAGTTCACATTCTGAGTGGGACATCCATCATATAAACAATTTTCTTTCGAGATCCAAGTTTTTGACCTCGATAATAG
Organism: Durio zibethinus; assembly: GCF_047325235.1. NCBI lineage: Eukaryota > Viridiplantae > Streptophyta > Magnoliopsida > Malvales > Malvaceae > Durio > Durio zibethinus. The sequence continues at coordinate 2,278,971 of NC_143181.1, forward strand.
ATTTTATCTAGATTAGCGAGATGTAATAATAACAATGTAATATCTTCTTTGATCATCAAGGTCATGTCTATCTCGTTGAATATAAAACATGTATAAGCAGGATCCCAAAACTGAACTAGAGCTCTTATAAGTTTGTTTTCCATAAGCACCTGAAGGAGTGAAGCAATATGACTATATTTTTCCTTAAAAGCCATCTTTTTAGAAATTGTTACATGACGTCAAATCTCGACCAACTTAAATATGTCATTTTACTAAAGCCCTAATTTGATTTCTTCAAGCAAAGTTTTCTTTTCAGATTTTTTCAGATAGTTTCTCATTCTACTTTAGGTTTTTAACGATAGAGTTATCACCTCATTATCCTTTTTCATACATGGTGGGCTTCAAAGCTGAGAGCATCATAATGGTGTTTTCAAAGCAAGACAAAAAATTTTTTGACTAATATTAGCACATTGATAAGCACATCCTATATGCAAGTGTTTATGATGGTGCATGATCATGATACAAAAAAAAGTAAAACAAATTAGGGTTAATAACTGTATTAAAATAAATATTCCCTTATCTGTCCTAATTTAAGGTATAATCCATAAAAAATGGTATGGCTCTATCTAAGGTTTTCTTTTTAAGATTCACTATATGCAGGGTTTGATATTTAACACAGGCTAAAAAAGTTCTCAAATTGATCCTCACTATCATCCATTTTGGATTAATAAGGCCTTCAATCTTCACTCATAATAGGTTGCCAACGAAAAATGTTCAATTTGAGTGAAAAGTATTTTACTAACACAAGTAGAGACATTATAACCTCACGGAAGCAAAGGTACTCTACTCCCTCTTAAAAAGGGACAGATTTAGGAGTCCGACTATAAAGTTCATGCATGAATGCAAATGTGCACGTGTGTGAGGGAACATAACAATTATTAATCGAAATAAAATCAACAATATAATTGGCAACAATACAAAAACAAATAATAAATAAAACTAAATGAAACCATTAAATTTTTTATCTTATTGTCACTTTAAGATGAGATAAGGAATTAAACTTAAATATCAAAAAGACTATAAAATCAAAGTTTGGATAACACATGTTTAATTTTTGGCTTGACTCTCTAACATCACAAATGAAGTCGCCAAGCTGTCATAACAATTTTTCGTCCGAGGGGCTTGATTACTAGACTTGATGAAATTTATAGAGTTACCACCAATCTTTTTGTAAGATGTGATAGGTGACCTAAAAATATTATCTTTTAATAAAAATCTTAAAATTAATTAAGATTTACAAAAAGATGTTTAGGTTTATGGAATCAGTATTAGGTTCAGAATGCAATTATGAGTAAAGAAAGTATTAGCATTCTCATGTCGCCCGTTCGAAGAATAGTACCAATTAAACATGTGTTATCCTTTAATTTTAACGATATATTTTTTTATATTTAAATTTAATTTCCTTAAATTTATTTACGAAAAATATTTTTTTGTTGTGAAATTATTATTATTATTATTATTATTATTATTATTATTATTATTATTATTATCATATTCTATAAATTCTCCAACGCTTTAGCAAAATTTAAAAAAAAAAATTATTTAAGAAAAATTTTGAAAAAAATTGACCATTTACAAAGTTCTGAAAATTTCATCTTAGGACTTTTTTTTTATTTATTAAAACTATTTTTAGGATTTTCCGATTATTTGATGAAATTTCAAAGTTTTATTAATTGATTTTAGAATTATCCCTACTTTTCAATGAAATCCTAAAAATTTTAAACAGATTTTAAGATCATTCCAACTTTCTGATAAAATCCTAAATAAAATCATTTTTTATTGATGATAATTAAAAGATCTAATTAAATATTTTGATTAATTTTTATTGTGATTATTTTTCTAGTTTTTTGTTATTATTTTTTCTTATTATTTAAATAAATCTTTATTTAGTAAAAAATAAAAAAATTTTAATTATCCTAACTCTTTAGTAAAATCTAAAAATATTTTTTTGTAATAATTAAGAGATTTATTTAATGAAATATTTTTATTATTATTTAAATAAATATTTATTTAGTAAAAAATAATTTTTAGATTATCTCAACTCATTTGGCAAAATCTAAAATATTTTTTTTACTTGCATTAATTAAAAAAAAAATTGAACACTTTCAATTTTTTTAAAAAATTACATTTTTGGAATATTTATTCAACTAATCAATTATTATTATAATTTCTTGAATTATCCTAACATTTTAGGGAAGTTTAAGAAACATTTTGCTTGTAAGAAAAACTCAATTCAAAATTTTTGTTTTATAATTAATTTTTTTATAATTATACTTTTTAAGATTTTATTCATTTTTATTTTAATAAACCTACCCTTTATTTTAATTTTCTATTTTTACCATTATTTATTTATTTCTCAAAAAAATAAAATAAATAATAATATCATAAAATAAATAAAACAAAATAAAATAATCAAATCAAATCAAATCAAATCAAAAAATAAAAATAAAAAAAGGAACCCCACCACTGTGTCGAGTTAGGCATGAGTCCAGACGCAAATCCCGACGCGGGTCAAGTATAGGTCAACAAATCAAACGCAAATCCCGACGATAGCATTTGTTTTTTAGTTTTTGGCCAGTCGCCATTGTGCCATCATCGAAAACTTCAAATAGCCCTAGTAAATTCAAACTATTCCTAAATCCCAGCTTAATTTTCAAATTTTGGTAGTCGAAAAATTCATCCGATCGTAAAAAAATTTAAACTTTTACAATTTCCAACGACCCTAAAAGATTTTTAAAAATTAAAAAAAAATCAAAATAATCCTTTTTGTCTTCCAAATCTTTTTCTGAAACTAGTTTTTTTATAAAAAAATTTCCAAACACCCTGAATGAAAAGAAATGTTCTTGGTTTTATTGGTTTTGTTTTTTGAGAAAAAAATTTTGGCTTTTTTTTTTGTTCTTTTACTAAAAAAGGACTATGATTTTTTTTATTTCCTTGTGTTTCCTTTACTCTTCTAGGTTCTACATTCTTTGCTTGTAAAAATTGGCTCTATTTATGGAGTTCTCTGATATTCAAATCTCAAATGTTTTAGGATTAAAATTTCAAATTGTCAAAGTTTATGTTGTTTCTTTCCAAAAACCCCAAGGATTTTCAAGCACCATTAAAGACTTTTGGTTCTTCCTTTCTGTAAAATTAGGCAGTAACAGAGGATTTTCAGTACATTAAATGCATTGTAACTTTATGTAAAAAATGAAGGAAAGAAAAAAATAAATGTCAGCAAAAAAAGAAAAAGGTGTCAAAAGAAAAAAATGAAAATATAATAATAATAATAATAATAATAATTTAAAAGCTTAATGAAAATGATCTAGTATGAAAATAACTTGATGAATTCAATTAACATATTCGATCAGATTTGAATGAAATTGAAAATCAATTCCAATATATTTAAACATAAGTTTGGTTTCTCGAACAAAATAAGTGTTTATATAAATAAATAAATATATATATATATATATATATAAAAAGTGTCCCCAAGACTCCACTTTCATGTGCATGTAATGAATGTCATAAAAAAACAAATTGAGGATAGCTTTGGGCATCACCATTTCACAAACCAACCTCGGAAGGTTCAAGCTACCAGGTTCTAATTCTCTTCAAAACTCACCTTTCATGAACCTTTGCCTTATCATGTCAAATTAATATGAAATAGTTCCTATGATGTTGTGCTTCAACCAGGTGAAGAGTGAACCTAGTTTAGATGTCTTACTGTCGAACATATGCACCGGAACCTCAGCTGCACCAACCTATCTCCCTGCCCATTACTTCAAAACCGAAGATAACAAAGGGAACGTGAGAGAATATAACCTCATAGATGGTGGTGTGGCTGCAAACAACCCAGTAAGTGAATCTCAAAAGATACTGAATTAATTAGTAATAATTTCTTTTAGCTATAGCAATTATAGTTAAATATATGTATATTTTAATTTGGCCATTCAGACTTTAGTCGCAATGGGCGAAGTGACGAAGGAGATCGTTAAGGGAAACCCTGACTTCTTTCCAATTAAAACTTTGGAATGTGGAAGATTTCTGGTTATCTCCTTGGGGACTGGCTCTCGAAAAGCTGAAGAGAAATTTAGTGCAAACAGGCAACGGAATGGGATTTGTTAGGTTGGTTAACTAGCGGTGGTTCCATCCCCTTCGTTGATGCATTTACTCAGGCAAGTGGAGACACGGTCGACCTCCGTCTTTCTGTAGTATTTGAAGCCCTTCATTCTCATAAATACCTCCGTATTCAGGTACAATCCATGCATTTGCACTCAGCCTAAGCTTCCAATGGAAAATATAATTCTTAACTTTAATCTGCTATTTTTAACATCGTTGAAAATTGTAACCAGGATGACACATTAAGTGGGGATGTATCTTCCGTCGACGTAGCGACTAAGAAGAATTTGGATGAAATGGTGAAAGTTGGTGGACTGTTAGAGAAGCGAGTTTCTATCTTGGAAACCCGTGTCTTTGAACCTTTCACTCAAGAGACTAATGAAGAAGCTCTTAAAAGGTAGAGTAAAAACTTTTGCAATTTCTTGAGCCAAATTTGCATAAATCAATCATTTTGGATTTATTTGAAGAAATTTTGATCTTATAGGTTTGCAAAGTTACCGTCCCAAGAGAGGCATCGTCGGCAATCGAGGTCACCCAAGGGAAAGCTCATGAAGAACATCAAAATAGTGTTAAGGATTAGTGATTTTCCCTAATTGCTGCTAGAGAATATGTTGCATTAAGCTCTTGGAGCACAAATAATTCAATTTTATGATTCTTTATTCAACTTCTTTTTAGCTTTAATAAATCCCAAATTGGATAACAAATGAGAATTAATATATAGGATTTTTATCATTTTCTTTGGATTGTAAGTGTTTCATCAATAATAATTCTTAATTTCCTCAATTTTTTTTTGGAATTCAATTTACTCCCTTGTTTACAAATCGTCATAACTTAAGAACAAAAAAAATCTCATAAATTAGTTAGAGAGAGCAGTTTTTTTATGCAAAGGAAATGAAGGACCAAACTAGTTGGCTTTTATTTTATATATTATACATTTTGAAATTACTCGCATGTTGTTTAGGAAAAATTACAATTTATACGTTATTGACGGAAATGTCATTTACATATGAAGTCATAATACAATGCACTGTGCTAAATAAAGATATTTTTTTATATTTTATTTTAATGATCAAAGAAAGTGATGCAATGACTTTTTTTGGCTAATTGTCTAAGTGAAATCTTAGCAAATTAAATTTGAGTTTGACTAATTTTCTATTCTTGGATTAACAATTTAACTAAATACTCAACCTTGAAACTTTCAATGCTTTGCCCATTTTCAAAAAAAAAAAAAAAAAAAAAAAAAAAAACAATGCATTGAAATAAAATGTTAAAGGCCATTTTCCCATCCCAACTTTTTCGTCAAAACCCCAACCAAATCAGGAACTTTTTTCAAGGATGTTGAAGAAAACAATATTATTTTATGTATACTTACATTACACAAGCAAAATAACAAATTCAACTTAATGAAGAGTCACTGCGATATGTTTGATTCCGATGACAAAACATCGGCTTGTTGAATTAAAAGCCAACATATATAGTTAGTCATAATAACGTATTTGAGAAAGAAAGAGAATGAATTAGCAATTTTTTTTTTCCTTAGTTTGACGCTTGTTTGTTATCAGCTAGCGGACATGTCTTCCTCATTTGACACTGATTTTCTCTATGTATATTAATTATTAACCTCTACTGGTCAACTTCGATTGTGATAGCTACCAATGGTTCCACATAATTATTTGCCTTTGACAAGTCTATAGTCAAAGGTTTAGAGACCATCAATGTTGCATGGCTGGTTCCAAAAATATGAAGGTCAAGTTCACTGGGAGGACTTAGTCAGGATATACCACCTTGGTCTTAGACCCCTAATACCTTAATTAATTAATTGGATTCAGAATTTTTATTTTAATTTAACAATGCGAACCCATAAACTATATTGGAATAATATCAAGATAAATAAATAGATTATTAGATGAGTTATTTGATTATGACATATATTAAGTCTTATATGGGATTAATTTAATTAATTTGTTCTCAAAGGCATAAATTATAAATTAAACCCTATAAGTATGAGTAAAATTACCGACTTGATCTCAATATCATCATCATGTTTTTTTTTTTTTTTTTTAACAAAAGAGGTTCAAAGTTTAAAAATTTTGAAAAAGGAAAATTTTTAAGTACTAAAAATTGAACCTCAATCTTACAAAAATTCACCTTTTAAATGGATAAATTTAATAAAACCTCTATGTTCTCATCATGTGGCTTTGATATGTTTGTGTTTGTTTGCATTATGTACAGAGCTAATTAAGCACGAAGTTATGCACAATCCTCTTGAGGTTTATAATTTTTAATGGAAAAAAAAAAAGCAAAATTAGTCTGTACGAAATATTATATCAATAAATTAAATAATGAAATTAATGATCACAAATTGATTGGAACCATCTTGGGTACACATATTATTCAAAGAAAAAGAATAAATAGAATTTTGAAATTCATTACAAAGGCAAATAACCAGGGCCGGCTAAAGACCTAAAATTTTTTCAAATTCTAGATTAAGAATATTGATTATTTGTTATTCTTTGCGGTAAGGTTTCCATGTGGTGATCTCATGTCACGAAGCCGCTTCTCCTTAGATAGCACTTCAGCAAATCTGCAGATTATTAGAAGCAAAAGTAAAATATAAGGTGCCAACAATTACATTACATATAATAAATTGTCGAAAACTCGAAATTAGAATAGTTAATTTCTATATATATACATACCTGATAAGAGCCTCTTCATTGGTACCCTGATTAACAAGCTCAAATTTTCCATTATCCAAATTCACCGTGGAAACTGGTTTTTTCAACAATTCTTCCCCAACTTTTACAAGATTCTCCAAGTTTTCTTTTGTAGCAATGTCCACAGATGCGACTGCTCCACATAGTGTATCATCCTGCATTTTTTTTTAATTTACTTTAGGTATAGATCAATTTTTATATATGAATATTTCGGAAGAAAAATAATGAATCTATATATACCTGAATACGGAGATAACTGTCTTCCGATTGAAGTGCTTTGAAAACAGTAGCAAGGTGAAAGTCGACCATGTCACTGCTTGCTTGCATGAAAACATCCATCAATGGAGTGGAATGTTCAGAGGTCAACCATCCCAAGAGACCCCATTCTGCTGCCATGTGAGCATGGTACTTCCCTTCACATTTTTGGGAACCAGTGCCCAAGGATAAAACCTGGAAGCGAGTATAGACGTTTGGATTTATAGCGAAGAAATCAGAACTTCCTCGACTGATTTCTTTTGTCACTTCATTGATGGCTACTAAAGTCTGTAAGAATCGATTAAAAATATATGATTAAGATTTTTGTGAAACTTGTAACACCAACCAATTCCATTACGTTAAAAACATCTAGAAACTTACCGGATTATTAGCAGCAACTCCACCATCAATAAGATGGAATTCTTTAACTTTGCCGGCCGAATCCTTGGTTGCAAACTGATGGGCAGGAAGATAAGTTGGGGCAGCAGAAGTTCCAATGCATATATCGGAGAGCAAAGCATTTTTGCTAGGATTGTACTTCACCTACACAATGATCATATATCAAATAAATGGCAAAGGAAATAAATTAAATTTGTAAGACGTATTGATGAGAAATGGACCTCATAGGAGGAGAAGATTTTTGGCTGGAGTTGTTTGATGTCGAATGTTGGGATGACAACATTTGTCAATGTTTGGTTCAATCGGGTTTCTCCCAATTTTTCCCTCACAATATTGTGCAGATATTTACCGTCATATTTCGGGCCAGTTAAAGATTTGACCAAATTCGTAGCTGGGGCAAATGGTGAGCTGTTGTATAATTACAAACAAAATGATGTTAGCTGTAAATACATGATAAATAATATGCGCAAGACATTTATGGCTTTTTTCTCTTTCACAACTACAAAGTACAAGGTCGAGATTGATTACCTATCTTGGGGAAAGATTTTTGGGCAGTGTTGAAGATAGAAATCATTGATATCTTTGGCAGCAAAAAGAGGACGATTGCCCTCATTCGGATTTGGGGTAGTTAGCATGGCAGTCACGAGGCCACCAGTACTAGTCCCAGTAATGACATCAAAATAATCTGCCAGTCTAGCCTCCTCTCCATCCAGCTTCTGTAAATTGCCATAGTGCCAAAAATGAAATTAATTAATATACAAAGGAATTATATCAAAATGTCAACAGCAGTATATTCATATGCACACACCAGGCAAAACTTAGCATTTTTTTTTTTTTTTGTTTTTACTTAAGAATCCAAATATCAATGAATATATTCAAAACAATTTTCTCGCTACCTGAAGCTGAGACTCTAAAAGGGCAAGAATAGTTCCGGGGATAAGCCCCCTAATTCCACCTCCATCGATACTCAGAACAGTAATTAAGTTCCCATAGGTGGGAGCTTGAAGGGGTGATTTTGGACTTGCCATAGCAAAATTTTCTTGTGGTATACTTCCCATTATGATGAGAGATCGAGAGTTTGTTGGGTTTGAGGATTTTAACTATGAGAAAATTCTATCGAGAACAAGAATAAGATGTCCAAGCTTTGTGTTGTTTGATGCTCTTGAGGAATGCATGTCATGGATATTTATAGACACTTCCAATTATCTCATCAACTTTGAAACTTTCAACCATGCTTTCAATAATCTTCATGCAAAACAAATCTAAGTACCTAACTCGAGGCTTGCAGTTTCTTGGATCGATCGGCGAAGCTTGGAATGAAATCTCAATATACGTTTTTAGCCACACTGAGCATAACTTGGCTGCAAACGGTTGACCAAATAAACAATTGAAAATTCGAACTTTTAAGGAGACTTGTTGGTTTGAATGGTTCGGATGAATTAGTTCTGAAAGAGTTAACCCAACCATATATCAGATTACTTTTCAAAATCGTCTTCCCCAAATTCCATCACTTTTCAATTTGAATTTTGAACACGTGAGACTCGACAAACTAATGTTCAATCGTAGTGTTTTTATTTCCAGATTCATGGAAAGCCTTCCATTCAAGCAACAACTGTACGGTTGTCGATCGCCATCTAAAACACTGGACTTGAAGAATTAGTAAGCAATTCTTGAGGAGTTATACATAGAGGAAACTTTCCGAAGGGAATAAAAAGTGAGAAAAGTCATCTATGTTGCCTATACTATTCAAAGGTGACCATGCACGTCACTGGCCAATGATCACTTTCACTGGTGTAGCAATCAGTTGCAAAGTCAAACAATCATGGAAATGAGAAATTTATAAACAATTGCACTAAAATTTAATTTGTGATATAGCTGAAGCTTGGATTTGATTGATGCCAAACAAATTTATTGGTTCCGATTTATGAATTTTCCCATTAAGATCTTGCAGTTTAATACACTTATATATATATATATATATATTGTCATAATAATTTTTCATTGGAGGCTCAACCACTAAACTTAATGAAAATTCATATAGTTGTCGTAAATATTTTTGTAAGGTGTGATTAATCATTCAAAATATTATTTTTTAATAAAAATTATAAAATTAATTAAGATTTACTAAAAAATGTTTAGGTCTATAAAATAAGGGTTGGATTTGAGAATAAAATTACGAGTGAAAAATGTATTAACACTCTCATGTCGTCCATTTGAATAAAGGTACCAATTAAACATATGTTATTCCTTAATTTTAACGATATGATCTTTTTTATATTTATATTTAATTTTTTAAAATTTATTTATGAAAAATATTTTTTTGTTGTGAAATTAGTATTATTATTATTATTGTATTTTACAAATTTTCCTACATTTTGACAAAATTTCAAAAAAATTAATCATTTACAAAATTCTCAAAATTTCATTATAGAATATTTTATTTATTTATTAAAACTAATTTTAAGATTATCTCGACTCTTTGATGAAATCTCAAAATTTTATTAACTAATTTCAGAATTATCTTGATCTTCGGTGAAATCTTAAAAATTTTAAATAGATTTTAGGATCATCTTAATTTTTTGACAATATTTTAAATAAAACCATTTCTTATTGATGATAATTATGATATTTAATTAAATATTTAATTAACTTTTATTGTGATTATTTTTCTTATTTTCTATTATTATTTAAATAAATCTTTATTTAGTAAAAAATAAATTTTTTTGAATGATTCTAACTCTTTGGTGAAATCCAAAAATATATATTTCTTTGTAATAATTAAGAAATTTATTTAAAGAAATATTTTTATTTTTAATTTTTTTATTATTTAAATAAATATTTATTTAGTAAAAACTAATTTTTAGACTATCTCGACTTACCAACAAAATCTAAAAATATTTTTTTTTACTTACATTAATTAAAGAAAATTGAACTAGTTCAATTTTCTTTAAAAATTATATTTTTAGAATATTTATTGAAATAATCAATTATTATTATAATTACTTGAATTATCTTCATACTTTAGCGAAATTCAAAAAATATTTTGCTTGTAAAAAAAAAAATCAATTCAAAAATTTTTTATAATTATACATTTTAAGATTTCATTCATTTTTGTTTTAATAAACCTACCCTTTATTTTAATTTTATATTTTTACCATTACTTATTTATTTCTAAAAAAAAATCATAAAATAAAAGAAACAAAACAAAATCAAAAAAGAAAAAGAAAAACTCACCATCGAGTTAAGTCAGGCACAAATCCATGCATAGATCCTGGAATGGGTCGGGTATGGGTCAGCACGCCAAAACGACGTCATTTTGAAAGGGCTATAAAAGGCCAAAATCTTTTTTTAATTTTTTCCTTTTTCCTCTTTCTCTTTACCTCAGAGCCTCTATCTCTAAAACTCAAATTTTCTCTTATTGATAGCCTCTATTTTTCAATTTTCGATCAATATTCGTCGTGTTGTCGTCAAAGACTTCAAACTATTTTCAAATCCCGATTTAATTCCCAAATTCTAGCAGCTGAAAAATTTTTTCGATCATAAAAAAATTTAAACTTTTTCTTTCCAATAGCCCCAAAAGATTTTCAAAAATTCAAAAAAAAATCAAAATGATCTTTTTTGTTTCCTAAATCCTTTTCTGAAACTATATTTTAAAAAAGAAAATTCCAAACACCTTGAATGAAAGGAAATGCTCTTGGCTTTTTTGGTTTTGGTTTCTAAAAATAATTTTTTTTTGGTTTTTTTGTTGGTTCTTCTACTTAAAGAGGACTGTGATTTTTTTTACTAATGTGTGTTTCCCTTTTTTTTTTATGTTGGCAAAACACCCTAGCTCTATCTCAAAATATTGTTTTTTGTCTCTGTTCGTGTGTCTTTTTTACAGCATTTTTCTAGGTTATTCTTCTAAGTTCTTTGTTCCTTGATTGCAAAAATTGGCTCTATTTATAAAGCTCATTGGGATTCAAATCCCAAATTTTTTGGGATTGAGATCTCAGATTTTCAAAGTTTATTTTGTTTTTTTCTAAGGCCTTCAGGGATTTTAAAGCACCATTGAAGACTTTTGATTCTTCCTTTTTGCAAAATTAGAAAGTGACAGAGGATTTTTAGTGTATTAAATGCACTATGACTTTGTGTAAAAAATGAAGGAAAGAAATAAATAAAAGTTAAAAAGAAAAGAAAAAGCTATTAGATAAAAGAAATGATGATAATAATAATAATAATAATAATAATAATAATAATAATAATAATGATAATTTAAAAGCTTAATGAAAATAATTTGGTATGAAAATAACTTGATGAATTCAATTAACATATTTAACCGAACTCGAATAAAATTGAAAATTAATTTGAATTTATTTTAACACAAATTTGATTTTTAAAACAAAATAGATGTTTACAACTATCCCTCTTTACACATTACTGAGAATTAAGAATAAAGTAAAGACTGAAAAACAATAATTTTGTCTGGATGATGTTATGAATACGAACACCATTTTTTTTTGTTGAAAATTTGGAATGCTTCTCTAAACAGAGGCTTGACAATTTTTGAAAATTTAAAGGTTCCTCTAAGTGCCATAATATATAAATCTGTAAACCTATAGCTAGACACAAATTAAAGAATCACCACTAATCTTTTTTCTTTAAATGTGATTGACCACCTAATGAATCTATCATTTCAAGGAGCTCTTAAGCTTGACTAAGGACCCCTAAAAAATAGGTTTTGATCTTCTAAAAAAAACTAGATTCAGTAGTTTGATTATGTGTGAAGAAGGTTATAACACCCCCACAACTCTTATCCTAAGATGGTACCATTTCATTTTAAATTATCCTAACAATCATCTTAGTTCTAATGGTTTTTATTTTAATTTTTAAATATTGAAAATAATTTTTAAGACTTCTCCATCAATCTGGTAGAATTCTTAAAAATATTTTTTCATCTAAGAGTATTAAAGAATCCTATTTGTTTTCTTGAAAAGGCTCTGTTATCGAAAAACTTGATCAATTATTTCTTTAAAATTCTTCTTTGTCAAAAATATATCTAATTCTTTCACCATTTGACCAAATTAAAAATATTTTCTCACCTAAAAGTATATTAGATAATCATCCATTTACGATTATTAAGAATTTTATCCTCGAAATTTATTCTTTAATTATAAGTTTTATTTCTAAATTTTTCAAATTTGGGTTTAATTTAGAAAGAAAACTTTTCACCTGAAACTCTCATAGAAGTTCAACCATTTATGATTATTCTTGAGACTTCATCTTTAGATAATTATCAAATATTTTCTCACAAAATTTTAAGTTATATTTTTTAATTTTTATTTGGAAAAAGAATACAATTATTTTTATTGAAATTTCGTCTAAATTCTTTCACTATTTGAGTTAAATTTAGAGAAATTTCTCACCTAAATTATTTTTTAAAAAATTTACCCTTTGAAATTTTTAAAAATCTCATCCTTGGATAATTTTTCATTCATTCCTAAAATTTCATTAAACTTGTTTATGTATTTTTATTATCATTATTTTTTATAATTTTTTTTATAATTTTTTTCTAATTTTCCTAAAAATTTATTCATGTAAGATATTTCAAAAATAAATAAGTGATAAAAATAAGTAAATAAACAAATAAACTAGACTAAAAAATAAATAAATAAAATTGGAAAGAAAATACTAAAAAAAAAAAATTAGGCTTAGTTTGGTTGGTACCGTGGCTTGGTTGCAGACATAAGAAATTGCTCAAGAGGCGCGGCTCTAGACTTGGCTTGATGGCTTAGGAAGTAGCTTGAGAGGACAGCTCACGGGTCAAGGCGCTAAGGGTCAGGTTGGCGTGCGGGTATCTCTCGAGTTGACGTAAGGATCTAGGAATTTTTTTAAAAGGCAAAATGACATCGTTTTTTCCAGGAATAAAAGCTTCAATTTTTCTTTTCTTCCTCAGATTTTTTTTCCCCTTCTCTCTCTTTAGCTTTTCTTTTCCTCATTCTTTAAAACATATGAAAAACTGGATGAATCTCAATAAATTTTTGAAAAACAATACCGAAAACTAGGAATGATTGTTAGAAGGTATTCGAGATCTGAGCTTCTTGTTGGATACTGCGAATGGCCACTGACAAGTTGCTAGAATCTAGGCTTCTTGTCAGAAACTAGCCAAAAATTTTAAATTTTCATTGAAAAATTCAAATGGGTTTTGAAAATTTCTAGAAATTTCCAAAAAACACTAACTTGAAACTTCTTAGCTTCTTGAACCCTTCAATGGCACTGTTTACCCTAGATTAAATCAAATCCACTCTAATAAATCACCAAATATCCATGAAAAACAAACTTCTTCCCAATCTAAAATCTCTCCACTAGACTAATTATTTCTGCTATCCCTTTTCTGCTAATTCCTCCCTTTGTCTCTATGTATATTGGAACCAACTTATAGATGAAAATCAAAGTCTAAACAATGTTTCAACTAGGATTAAACTCTTTAAGGAGTCCATTTGATAGTTGGATGAGGATTGAATTTTATTTTTAAAAGACTTTTATCAAACTGAACAATCTTTTTTCAACCAAGTCTCTACCTTTTTTTACTGAAAAGATAAATAAACAATCAATAAAATAAAATAAATTTTAAATCTCAAACAAAATGGGGTGTCTATATTAAGTAGAGGTTCGATAACTTTTGAAAATTTAAAAGGCTTATTTGACTAGAGGCTATAAAACTTTGAATGGATCCTTTAACAAGAGGCAAAGAAGCTTTAAATGGCTTATCCGACTAGAGACAATGAAACTTTAAAATTTAAAAGGTTTTTCTGATCAAAGACAATGAAACTTTAAATGGCTTCTTTCAGCAGAGGCAATGAAATGTTAAATTAAAAATTCAAGAGGATTTATAGATTATGCTTTTTGGTCTTACAAATTATGCTTAATTTTGAAAGAGTCCTCAAACCATAGGCTCATAAAATTAAAAGCTCTTCTAACCAGAAACTATGAAACTTTGAAAAAAACTCTTCTAACCAAATGCTATGACACTTTAAAAAAAATTTCTCTTGTTAGAGGCAATGAAACTTTAAATTAAAAAATTAAAAGACAATGGTATTTGAAAAGTTTCTCTAAACATAAGCCATAAAGTTTGAATGATTTCTTTATAAAGAGGTTGCAGTATTTGAACGATTCCTCTGAACAGAGACCATGATGTTTGAATAATTCCTCTAAATAAATGGTTTACATATTTTTTTATTTTGACTTTTTCTGTTGTTGGTCTTGGATTGTCCTAGACCCATATATACCATATGCATACATAAATGACATTTTTATGCTTATGCAATGTCATGCAATGAATGATGATCATGATACAAATAAAGATACCATCTTTTTTCTTTTTCATTTTATGTTATTTCATTCGATCCTTGAAATTTCTCATTGTTTGTTTTCTTTTTCTTTTTGAATCCCATGCATTTTATCAGTTGATCAAGTTTAGATAAAAATATTTCACTCCATATTTTTTATATTCAATGTTTACCACTTTTATGCTTATAGGCCTTTTTTCTCATCGACCTTTGTTTTTTACCATTTTGCTTCTCATTTTAAATTTTTTTTCAAAATAATGTGTATGTCTTTCATGGTCATTGTTATTCATTCATTATCTTTTGAATTTCATGACAATTGTAACACATTGCACACTTTTTTTAATAAAAGGGACAAAGGAAAGATAAACAAAGGGGCATTTTATTTCAATAAAAGGGAGAAGTATTTCATGTATTATCCAAAAAGATGTAACAAAAAAACAAGTAATCACATAACGAATATTTAAAACATCATGAACTAATTCATGATTGATGCCTCTTGATTTTCCAAAAATACAGCAAACCAAGCTAGCCCAAAACCAATGAGATCTTATGGCATATATTAAGAATTGCCCCACTTTATTCAATACTTCTTTATCTAAGTCACCTTTTCAGGTTTTCAACTTAGATATCTTTTCGGTTCGTGTTACCTTTTTTTTTCATTTTTTTAGGCATAATATTTCTTTAAGCATAGTATTTTTTTACTACATCAGTATTGATTGGATTTGGCAAACATCCTCATCCATTCTTGCCAAAATCAGTGCCCCACCAAAGAATTTTTTTTACCACATATGGGTCTTTCCAATTAGAAGTTCATTTTCTCTAAAGATCTTGTTAGTTAGGAAGAATTTTCTTCAATACTAATTTCCTTTCTCAAAATTGTCAAGGGTGAACTTTCTTATCAGGAGCTCATATCATTCTTCTTTAATACAGTTAACCATGGCATAATGCCACTAGTCTTTTTTTTTCAATAAGATTCAACTGTTCATAATGAACATGAACCTACTTAGTTTTTTTTAGCTCGACTTCTATAAGAATGTGTAAGAAAGAAATTTCAACTTCAGTTGGTAATATTACCTCCAACCCATATACTAATCAAAATGGTATGGCTTCTATAAATGTACAATCAAAGTTTGATAAGCATGTAATACAAATGATAGTTTTTCATGTCAATCTTTATACACATATGTCTTTTTTTCAATAATTCACTTTACATTCTTATGGGCTAATTTAACTGCCTTATTCATTTTCAAATGATAAGGCATCGATTTGTGGTATTTGATTTTAAACTGAGTATAGACCCCTTTCATCATTTTGTTATTTAAATTAAGAGTATTGTCTGAAATAATCCTTTCTGAAAGTTCATATCAATATATGATATCTTTTTTGATGAACTTGTAAACCACCATTATTGTCACATTAGCATATGAAGCCACATTTACCTATTTTGTGAAACAGTCAATTACTATCAAATAAATTAATGTCCATTTGAAGCTTTTGGTGTAATGGGCCATATTACATCCATTTTCACATAGAGAAAAGGCAATATAACATGCAAGGATGTAGAAAAAACTTGTATCTTGTCTGTATAAATTTGACATTTAAAGCATTTTTTAGTATAATCAATGCAATCCCTTTTCATCATTAACCAATAATATCCTACTTTCATGATTTACTTAGTCATCATATGACCATTTGTATGAGTTTCGTAAAAAACTATATGGATTTCTTTTAGTAATTTTTTCGCTTCAGCAGCATTCACACATCTTAGTAGTATTTGATCTCGACTTTTTTAACATAAAATTTTTCATCTAAAAAGAAATCTATTGCTAATCTTTTAAAAATCTCTTATCTTTCTTTAATATGTGCTCTGAGTATTACTGATACTTAACATATTGTAATATGTCAGAATACCATGGTTTCCCATCAATTTTTTTTTCAACATTTAGCTTGAACATTGCTACTAATGTAGCTAAAGTATCAACCATCTTATTCTCTTATCAGTGTAAATGATGAAACTAAATATTCTTAAATTTTTTGATTAATTTTGATATGTACTTTTGGCATAGAACCAACTTTGAATCTCTAGTTTCTCATTCTTCTTGCAATTAGTATATGACAAAGGTAAAGTTTTTATAAACTTTTAATGTATGGGCCTTCATTTCAATGGTAGCTTAAAGACCTATAACACATGCTTCATATTCTGCCACATTTTTTATACAATCAAAACTTGGTTTTGCAGTGATTGGATAATAATCTTTTTCTAAAGATATCAAAACTACTCTTATACCATGCCCTAAAACATTTGATGTGCCATCAAAAAATATCTTTCATGCGCTTTCACAAGGCTCTTCTTCATCTATATCCAATACAAACATTAAGTCTTCATTTAAAAAATCAAATGTCACAAGTACAATATCTTTGTAAGTGCGATCTGTAAGAAATTTAGTAATAGCATTTCTTTTATTGCCTTTTGAGACACGCACACAATGTCATATTCAGAAAGCAGTACTTGCCATTTTATTATTTTTTTTATAATAAAGGTTTTTCAAAGATGTACTTGATTGGATCCAACTTTACAATGAGTCAAGTGGTATGATACAATACATACCATCTAAGTTGACAAGTTGTCTAAGCTAGTGCACAACACATTTTTTTCAATGGTGAATACTTGGACTCGTAATCGGTGAACTTTTTTACTCAGATAATAAATAGTTTATTTTTTCTTTCTTGTTTCAACATGTTACCCCAAAATGCATCCCATTGATTTTTCATACATCATTAAATGCAAGATAAGGGGTCTTATAGGGACATGCAACATTAATATTAGTAAGTTTGATAAGTACTTTTTAACTTTTTCAAATGTCTCCAAACTCATGTTTTTGAATAATCTTGAATATAAGTTCACATTTGGCTGTAAGTTGAGAAATGAAACAAGTAATATAATTCAACTTTTCTAGAAATCCTTTTACTTTTTTCTTTTATGTGCGTAAAGGTGGTAGTTCTTGTATGATTCATATCTTATTTGGATCTACTTTAATTTTTTTTTTACTGGCGATAAATCCTAGTAATTTTCTTGAAGTAGTGCCAAAAGTATATTTAGCTAGATTAAGCTCGAGCTAAAACTTTTTTAATCTCTTAAATAACTTTTTGAGATTAGCCACTTAGTTTTCTTTTTTATGAGAGTTGGCAATTATAGCATCCATAAACACCTCTATTTTTTTATGCATCATATCATAAAATAGAGTTATCATGGCTCTTTAATAAGTTATTTCAGTATTTTTCAAACCAAAAGGCATGACTTTATAGCAAAATATTTCTTATAATGTCATAAAAGTAGTCTTATCTATATCTTTTTGTGCCATCTTGATTTGATTGTAGCTTGAAAATTCATCCATGAATGAAAATAAAGAGTGCCTAGTGGTATTGTCCACTAAAATATCAATGTGGAGCAACAAAAAATTATCTTTTGGACTTATTCTATTCAGATTTCAATAATTTACATACATATTTACTTTGTCATCTTTCTTGGGTATTGAAACTATATTCGTCACCCATTCGAGATATTTAGCCACTTCTATGAATCCCACATCAAATTACATTTTCACTTCTTTTTTATTTTTAACAATATTTCAAGCTTCATCCTCTTCAACTTCAATTTAATTGGTTTGCACTCAGATTTCAGAAGTAGCTTACGTACTATAATTTTAGTATCTAGCCTCCACATATCTTGGTATGACCAAAAAAATACATCTACATATTCATGTAGTAACTTTATCAGTTTTTACTTTATTGGTGATAGCATTAAAGTACCAATCGTAATCTCTTTTTTGGTTTCTTTACCCCTCAAATTCACAACTTCAGTGGTTTTTTGATGAGACATTATTTGTTTCTCTTCTTCTTCTATTAATCTCAATAGTTTTGGGAATATTACATGGTCTTCTATATTTTTTTCATCATTAAGTTCACCAATATAAAAAAAATTAAAATCAAATCCTAGAATATTATCATGATGATCTTTACATTCATTATTTAAGTACTTGAAAATAAATGAAATGGATGACATATAGAAATATGTATAGTAATGCAAGGAATTGAACTGAAAAAGGCAAAAGGAATGTGACAAATACACTATGCTTGTCATTTATTCAAATGAAAATAAGGAAACAAACACACATACAAGACATTTAATGCTTTTGATAAAAGTATTTAGATTAAGTTCAGCACATTACTTTGAAAAAACTTTAAAAATAATAGGCAGCTCATTGACAAGCCAATTCTTCAGTTTTACTCCAAAAGAAATAAGATACACTTATGGACAACCTGAATCTTTATTCACTTTTTCATCCACCATCTATATTGAAAATTTAATGAAGATATCCTCTAATGATGGTGTAGGCTCATTCTCTATGTTTCCTACTATATCTGAATAAATATAGCCAACTGAAATGAAAGTCTCATAAAAGAGAAAAAAAAATAAGCCTTTAATTTCTAACTCTTTTCCTAAAAAACAAGCCAACCTTTTTTTCTTCTCTATGAACTTCAATCTTTCTTTTCAAGTAGACTTGTATCCCAAACCAAACTGATCATCTTTCTTAAGTATAATCCATGGTCATTTTATCCCTTGCAAGTTAGCTCATATTTGTTGTCCTTTTCTTGCCACTTTTTTAAGGGCCATCTTAGAAGCTTTGGATAGACATAGAGTAAGCACCTTTGATCCTTCATCCATAAAAGTTGTATCAATAAATTTAAAAAATCTAAAACAATATTCTAGGGTTTTCTCAGCTGTTTCGACATATAGTGCAGTTGATGGTTTAGTTACTAGTAGATTTTCAATAGCAACAATGACCATCTTTTCATTAATTATAAATTTTACCTTTTGATGCAAAATAGAAAGGACAGCTCTTGCTATGTGAATCCATGATTTTTTAAAAATACATTTATAGGAAAGAGTGATATCCATGACTTGAAAGACTATATAAAAAATACATTAGCCAATTTGAATCGGTAGCTTGATATTGCCTATTTGTTCACGATGAGTCCCATAAAAAACCGTCACTATCATGTGACTTGTTTTCATGTAAAACATGTAGACTAACAGTTTAGATAGTGTAGTTATAACCATGATATTAAAAAAAAATCTATTATTAATGAGCACTTTGGCTAGTGTGTGGTCTCTATATCTTATAAAGATATGTAAAGTCTTAACATCAACACTACCACCAAGTGAAATTTCATCATCACTGAATGATATAAAATTTTTCACTGTGACATTTCTCACTTTATGATCAGGTTTCTCCATAAATATAGTATAAGCTATATAAGCCTCATTGAGTACTTTGAGTAAGGCATTTCTATGAGGCTTAGAATTTAATAATAATAAGAGCATACAAATCCAAGCTAGTAAGTGATTCAATTACTCCACAACACTATACTCATTATGCTTAATAAGTTTTAAGAACTCACAAGTTTCTTTTTCTATGACCAAATTCTTATGTTCTTGATCTAAGATTAGGGCTAGGTGAGTCTCTTAATCGTTGGGCAATTTATATTATTTTTCTAAGTTTATCTCCCCTTACTTTACTTTTTCTTTTGTTCTCTCTTGAGTGCTTTTAATGTATAGCACTTCTCATTTCGAGTTATGCCCCATGCATAAGTTATTTTGCTATGCTTACATCACATAAGCGAGATTGAAAGGATCCACTGTCCAAACCTTGTGATATGATATTATGATCATATTTTCAAGGGACTGCCTTATCAATTTTATATGAGAATGGGTTAAGAACCTCAATTGTCACTTTTGGCATAATTTTACAAATCGATTTATCAATTTAGCACTTGATTTCTCATCATAAAAGATGGTGGTAGGCTTAAAATTTATATGAATTAGCTTATCAACCTTAACATTCAACTTCTCTTCATAAAAGATGATGATAGACTCAAAACTCATTTGATAAGACTTGTTTTTAAACGAATCTTCAGTCACAACATTCATTGAATTATCTTTATATTTTTTATAAAATTTGACCAAGAAAAAATCCATCGTCCTTTGTAATTTTTACCTAAAGGCTTCATAATCCTGAAGTAAATGACCAATTACCCCCATAAGAAATTCACAAGTTTGATCAAAATTATATGTAAATTTTATTTTTTTTTATGTTTTCAAGTATTGGATGAATCATATTGGCTTTTAGTAAGGTAGCAAAAATATTTAATCCATAAGGGTTCTGATCTCGTTTACTTCCCTTTTGATGTTTTGAGTTGTCTCGCTACTTAAAGCATTTACTGATCCTCTACCATGATTGAGTAATGGATTAGCCTCCATACTTAGTCTGACCTTTATTGTAAAATTTAAATTTTTATTATCAATCAAGCTTTATACCTTACATTTGAAAATTGTACAATCTTTTAAAGAATGGCCTTAAATCCCATAATGATGTCACAGTAAGCTTCAAAATCATACCATTTCGAATATGAAGATTTTAAAGCTTTATTGTAGTCGGACCACCAAGTGTTTTTAGAATAACTGAAAGAACAGTTCCATGTAAGTCATAAGAATTAGATCAAATTATTGTTACTTTCAATTATTTTGGGGTTCTATTCAATTAAAATTTATGGTGCTTGACTAAGGAAAAGGTCATGGTAGAGGTGCTCGAGGATGAAAATTAGTTTAAAAGGTAGGTATCCAAGTTTACAATGGTTGGTAATGGTATAGGTTTAGGGAAATGTTGAAAATGGTTGGGTAAGAAGGTTGGTTTTTAGGATGAGTGGCATGGAGTAAAAAATCTTGGTTTTGGTATTGTAGTGGTGATAGCTTTCACTTCTGCTTTTTTTTTTATTGGGTGGTCCTCTTTTATTTGATCTAAAAACATCACTCCATTTGATCTTTCCATTCTTAATGGCATTTTTTTATTGTTTTAACTGTAATCACCATATCAATAAAGTTTTTCATGGCATAACCAATGAACCTGTCATAGTACAGAGCTTGAAAGGTATTGATGAATAGAATAGTTGTTTCTTTCTAGGTGAAAATAGGCTAAACTTGGGCAACCATATCTCGCTATCTCTAAGCATACTTTTTAAAGTTTTTATTAGTATTATTTTCCATATTTTATAAGGATAGTCTATCTAGAGCCATATTTATAACATATTTGTATTGAATAACAAATTGTTTGGCCATATCTTTTCATGAATGAATACGACTCTTGTCTAATTGAATATATTATTTGGCAACTGATCCGATAAAACTATTCTAAAAATAATGGATAAACAACTTGTCATTATCTGTATGCTTGATTATTTTTGACAAAATATAATGATATGTGCTAGGGGATATTTGGTTCCATCATATTTTTCAAATTTGGTATCTTAAACTTTGGTGGGATTATTAGATATGAAACCAAACTAAGTTTACTCACATCAATTGTGCCGAAAATATTCACACATTCAATAGCTTGTAACCTTTTTTTCAAGAGATCTAATTTCTGCTGTAATTTTTTTCCAAGAGATCAATTGTTCGAACATGCCTTTTTTTTTAATTTCTCAAGTTCTCTTAGATCATCTAAATTTGAGACTATAATGGGATTAACATGACTTGTCCTCAAATTGTTCAGATGTGCCTTTCTTTAGTTTCTCTTGTTCTCTTAGATCATCTAAATCTGGGACCATAATGGGATCAACATGACTTACCCCAATGTTTAGATCAACGTGTCTTTGACTCCATAGTTGAACCATGAATAAAGGTAAATTAAACTATAGTATGTGGCTACCTCTCAAGCTGTGTCATTTATAGATGCACTTGATGAGAGGTTTAAGTATAAGAAGGAGTGAACCCTAGTGGATACAATGGATCTTCCCTGTCACTAATATTTTCTTAGGCTTGAGGTTCTTTTTTAGTGGTCACTTCTTCAACCACTCCTGTTCCCTTGGTTATTTTCCTTATCATGTCCATCATTGTAGCTATTTCTTTTTAAGTCTTTTCTTGAGACCTAATCATTTGTTCTACCAACTCTTATTGAAATATAATCATTTGTTCATATATCTCAAATTGAGTTTTCTCCATTCTTTTCATTCTAGTTGCTTGCTCATTTTTCATGATTGTAACGATGATAAGTAGTCTAATTTATGTTTTCTAACGGCCTAACTATCCTTACACCTATTAGAGTTAAGGGAAACTCTTTTAGATTTGTTATTTTAAGGCCCCTTTTTTAGTCATGATGCATTTTTTTTAATTGAAGATTGAATGGAACACACGTATGATGCATGAATGCACGAATGCAAAGGATGTGCTTGTTATGTATCCAATATCTACAAAAGATTTTAATTTAAAATTGAACCACCATATCACAACTTTTTATTTCTCAAATTGTAATATTACAACTTTGAGTTTGCCATACTATCTTATTAAAGATTTTTTACATTCAAATCATAATATTACAATATTAAAAGAAGTGTCTTGCATGCTTATACTGCTTGTATTATTTGTATCACTATTTAGAAAATTGGTTAAGTGTTGGTTGTGCTATTCTGAATAAAGTTCTTCTTTTAATTGTTTAGCTTCTTGGGCCATGTCTCTTGCTTTGAAGCTAACTTCTCTTATCTATTCTACCAAATGAGTGGCTTGGATTCCTTCAGCAGATATTCTTTTTTCCAGTATTTTGCTTCTTTGGTTTTATGTTCAAATTGATCTCCTTTTTTTCTCAAAACATGAATGGCTTTATGTTGATAGTGTATTTGCTATTTCAAGTCACCCATAAGACTTTGTTGTATCTTTTTTTCTTTTATAGACTGGCTAAGTTTTTCTTTTTTAGTCAATAGATTAGACTTAAGTTATTCTGTATTCTTTCTAAATTTTTTAAGCTCAGTGGTCATCAAAATGATGGACTTATACAAGCTTTCAAAAATCTCTTCTTGTGTTTTTTCAAGCTTTCAAAAGTTTACTTCACCTTCATCAATTTTATCTTTCATTCATTAATCCCATGCTAAAGTCTATTCTTTTTAAGATCATATATTTCTTTCTCTTCTTCAAATTTACGCTTCATAATCTTCATTTCTTTAAATACCTCTTCACAATGGGTGTTTTTTTGGTGGCATAATTTCTTTTTTTTGGGACTAACTTTACTTTTGATGCATTACGTGCTCGATATCATATATTTAAGTGTGACTTATTTGTATACCCCCCATGATCTATTATTCAGGTCTACTTTTATTCTTTGATAATCTCTTTCAACTTTCTCAGAAATCCTGGTTTCTTGAAAGAGAATTTTAATTCCCAAAAGCTATGAGTCATTGGAACGAATTGCTTTGACCTTAATTATCGATGAATTATTGCTAAAGCATAGCTTATACCTCTTCATAGCCCTAAAAATGGAATCCACGACTTATCACCGCACCTATACAACATGGCTTCTTGTGGCATCCATGGAGCCATCTATATAACCTAAGTACTAGTGAGATTTTACAAAATTGATATCCACTTTTCCTTAGATTTTGATTCTGGCCACTCAGTATTGCAAAATTCTTCCATTGGCCTATTTTTATTACTATAAATAGGATGAGATTTTCCCATATAATGCAGAAGATGACTTTTTACCCAAATATAAAGTAACTGTGCACACCGTATCAAGCGTCCTCATTTTCTTTGACAGTGATTCAATAATCTAAAAGTTTCTGCTAGCATAGAAAGAATAGGATTGATTTTGCTGTCCACCTATTTGAGAAAGTTAATCACTGATACCTCAATGTGCCCTATGACCTTTAAAAAAATGATCAAGCCTTAACTTGCCAAAGCTATTATTCTCATGCTTTATTCATCCTCTAAGTGTTTAACAATATAATCGTACAAGATTTCCCATGAGATGTAATCACTTTTACTTTTTGTTTAGATATATGAGTTCACATTCTGAGTGGGACATCCATCATATAAACAATTTTCTTTCGAGATCCAAGTTTTTGACCTCGATAATAGATTTTATCTAGATTAGCGAGATGTAATAATAACAATGTAATATCTTCTTTGATCATCAAGGTCATGTCTATCTCGTTGAATATAAAACATGTATAAGCAGGATCCCAAAACTGAACTAGAGCTCTTATAAGTTTGTTTTCCATAAGCACCTGAAGGAGTGAAGCAATATGACTATATTTTTCCTTAAAAGCCATCTTTTTAGAAATTGTTACATGACGTCAAATCTCGACCAACTTAAATATGTCATTTTACTAAAGCCCTAATTTGATTTCTTCAAGCAAAGTTTTCTTTTCAGATTTTTTCAGATAGTTTCTCATTCTACTTTAGGTTTTTAACGATAGAGTTATCACCTCATTATCCTTTTTCATACATGGTGGGCTTCAAAGCTGAGAGCATCATAATGGTGTTTTCAAAGCAAGACAAAAAATTTTTTGACTAATATTAGCACATTGATAAGCACATCCTATATGCAAGTGTTTATGATGGTGCATGATCATGATACAAAAAAAAGTAAAACAAATTAGGGTTAATAACTGTATTAAAATAAATATTCCCTTATCTGTCCTAATTTAAGGTATAATCCATAAAAAATGGTATGGCTCTATCTAAGGTTTTCTTTTTAAGATTCACTATATGCAGGGTTTGATATTTAACACAGGCTAAAAAAGTTCTCAAATTGATCCTCACTATCATCCATTTTGGATTAATAAGGCCTTCAATCTTCACTCATAATAGGTTGCCAACGAAAAATGTTCAATTTGAGTGAAAAGTATTTTACTAACACAAGTAGAGACATTATAACCTCACGGAAGCAAAGGTACTCTACTCCCTCTTAAAAAGGGACAGATTTAGGAGTCCGACTATAAAGTTCATGCATGAATGCAAATGTGCACGTGTGTGAGGGAACATAACAATTATTAATCGAAATAAAATCAACAATATAATTGGCAACAATACAAAAACAAATAATAAATAAAACTAAATGAAACCATTAAATTTTTTATCTTATTGTCACTTTAAGATGAGATAAGGAATTAAACTTAAATATCAAAAAGACTATAAAATCAAAGTTTGGATAACACATGTTTAATTTTTGGCTTGACTCTCTAACATCACAAATGAAGTCGCCAAGCTGTCATAACAATTTTTCGTCCGAGGGGCTTGATTACTAGACTTGATGAAATTTATAGAGTTACCACCAATCTTTTTGTAAGATGTGATAGGTGACCTAAAAATATTATCTTTTAATAAAAATCTTAAAATTAATTAAGATTTACAAAAAGATGTTTAGGTTTATGGAATCAGTATTAGGTTCAGAATGCAATTATGAGTAAAGAAAGTATTAGCATTCTCATGTCGCCCGTTCGAAGAATAGTACCAATTAAACATGTGTTATCCTTTAATTTTAACGATATATTTTTTTATATTTAAATTTAATTTCCTTAAATTTATTTACGAAAAATATTTTTTTGTTGTGAAATTATTATTATTATTATTATTATTATTATTATTATTATTATTATTATCATATTCTATAAATTCTCCAACGCTTTAGCAAAATTTAAAAAAAAAAATTATTTAAGAAAAATTTTGAAAAAAATTGACCATTTACAAAGTTCTGAAAATTTCATCTTAGGACTTTTTTTTTATTTATTAAAACTATTTTTAGGATTTTCCGATTATTTGATGAAATTTCAAAGTTTTATTAATTGATTTTAGAATTATCCCTACTTTTCAATGAAATCCTAAAAATTTTAAACAGATTTTAAGATCATTCCAACTTTCTGATAAAATCCTAAATAAAATCATTTTTTATTGATGATAATTAAAAGATCTAATTAAATATTTTGATTAATTTTTATTGTGATTATTTTTCTAGTTTTTTGTTATTATTTTTTCTTATTATTTAAATAAATCTTTATTTAGTAAAAAATAAAAAAATTTTAATTATCCTAACTCTTTAGTAAAATCTAAAAATATTTTTTTGTAATAATTAAGAGATTTATTTAATGAAATATTTTTATTATTATTTAAATAAATATTTATTTAGTAAAAAATAATTTTTAGATTATCTCAACTCATTTGGCAAAATCTAAAATATTTTTTTTACTTGCATTAATTAAAAAAAAAATTGAACACTTTCAATTTTTTTAAAAAATTACATTTTTGGAATATTTATTCAACTAATCAATTATTATTATAATTTCTTGAATTATCCTAACATTTTAGGGAAGTTTAAGAAACATTTTGCTTGTAAGAAAAACTCAATTCAAAATTTTTGTTTTATAATTAATTTTTTTATAATTATACTTTTTAAGATTTTATTCATTTTTATTTTAATAAACCTACCCTTTATTTTAATTTTCTATTTTTACCATTATTTATTTATTTCTCAAAAAAATAAAATAAATAATAATATCATAAAATAAATAAAACAAAATAAAATAATCAAATCAAATCAAATCAAATCAAAAAATAAAAATAAAAAAAGGAACCCCACCACTGTGTCGAGTTAGGCATGAGTCCAGACGCAAATCCCGACGCGGGTCAAGTATAGGTCAACAAATCAAACGCAAATCCCGACGATAGCATTTGTTTTTTAGTTTTTGGCCAGTCGCCATTGTGCCATCATCGAAAACTTCAAATAGCCCTAGTAAATTCAAACTATTCCTAAATCCCAGCTTAATTTTCAAATTTTGGTAGTCGAAAAATTCATCCGATCGTAAAAAAATTTAAACTTTTACAATTTCCAACGACCCTAAAAGATTTTTAAAAATTAAAAAAAAATCAAAATAATCCTTTTTGTCTTCCAAATCTTTTTCTGAAACTAGTTTTTTTATAAAAAAATTTCCAAACACCCTGAATGAAAAGAAATGTTCTTGGTTTTATTGGTTTTGTTTTTTGAGAAAAAAATTTTGGCTTTTTTTTTTGTTCTTTTACTAAAAAAGGACTATGATTTTTTTTATTTCCTTGTGTTTCCTTTACTCTTCTAGGTTCTACATTCTTTGCTTGTAAAAATTGGCTCTATTTATGGAGTTCTCTGATATTCAAATCTCAAATGTTTTAGGATTAAAATTTCAAATTGTCAAAGTTTATGTTGTTTCTTTCCAAAAACCCCAAGGATTTTCAAGCACCATTAAAGACTTTTGGTTCTTCCTTTCTGTAAAATTAGGCAGTAACAGAGGATTTTCAGTACATTAAATGCATTGTAACTTTATGTAAAAAATGAAGGAAAGAAAAAAATAAATGTCAGCAAAAAAAGAAAAAGGTGTCAAAAGAAAAAAATGAAAATATAATAATAATAATAATAATAATAATTTAAAAGCTTAATGAAAATGATCTAGTATGAAAATAACTTGATGAATTCAATTAACATATTCGATCAGATTTGAATGAAATTGAAAATCAATTCCAATATATTTAAACATAAGTTTGGTTTCTCGAACAAAATAAGTGTTTATATAAATAAATAAATATATATATATATATATATAAAAAGTGTCCCCAAGACTCCACTTTCATGTGCATGTAATGAATGTCATAAAAAAACAAATTGAGGATAGCTTTGGGCATCACCATTTCACAAACCAACCTCGGAAGGTTCAAGCTACCAGGTTCTAATTCTCTTCAAAACTCACCTTTCATGAACCTTTGCCTTATCATGTCAAATTAATATGAAATAGTTCCTATGATGTTGTGCTTCAACCAGGTGAAGAGTGAACCTAGTTTAGATGTCTTACTGTCGAACATATGCACCGGAACCTCAGCTGCACCAACCTATCTCCCTGCCCATTACTTCAAAACCGAAGATAACAAAGGGAACGTGAGAGAATATAACCTCATAGATGGTGGTGTGGCTGCAAACAACCCAGTAAGTGAATCTCAAAAGATACTGAATTAATTAGTAATAATTTCTTTTAGCTATAGCAATTATAGTTAAATATATGTATATTTTAATTTGGCCATTCAGACTTTAGTCGCAATGGGCGAAGTGACGAAGGAGATCGTTAAGGGAAACCCTGACTTCTTTCCAATTAAAACTTTGGAATGTGGAAGATTTCTGGTTATCTCCTTGGGGACTGGCTCTCGAAAAGCTGAAGAGAAATTTAGTGCAAACAGGCAACGGAATGGGATTTGTTAGGTTGGTTAACTAGCGGTGGTTCCATCCCCTTCGTTGATGCATTTACTCAGGCAAGTGGAGACACGGTCGACCTCCGTCTTTCTGTAGTATTTGAAGCCCTTCATTCTCATAAATACCTCCGTATTCAGGTACAATCCATGCATTTGCACTCAGCCTAAGCTTCCAATGGAAAATATAATTCTTAACTTTAATCTGCTATTTTTAACATCGTTGAAAATTGTAACCAGGATGACACATTAAGTGGGGATGTATCTTCCGTCGACGTAGCGACTAAGAAGAATTTGGATGAAATGGTGAAAGTTGGTGGACTGTTAGAGAAGCGAGTTTCTATCTTGGAAACCCGTGTCTTTGAACCTTTCACTCAAGAGACTAATGAAGAAGCTCTTAAAAGGTAGAGTAAAAACTTTTGCAATTTCTTGAGCCAAATTTGCATAAATCAATCATTTTGGATTTATTTGAAGAAATTTTGATCTTATAGGTTTGCAAAGTTACCGTCCCAAGAGAGGCATCGTCGGCAATCGAGGTCACCCAAGGGAAAGCTCATGAAGAACATCAAAATAGTGTTAAGGATTAGTGATTTTCCCTAATTGCTGCTAGAGAATATGTTGCATTAAGCTCTTGGAGCACAAATAATTCAATTTTATGATTCTTTATTCAACTTCTTTTTAGCTTTAATAAATCCCAAATTGGATAACAAATGAGAATTAATATATAGGATTTTTATCATTTTCTTTGGATTGTAAGTGTTTCATCAATAATAATTCTTAATTTCCTCAATTTTTTTTTGGAATTCAATTTACTCCCTTGTTTACAAATCGTCATAACTTAAGAACAAAAAAAATCTCATAAATTAGTTAGAGAGAGCAGTTTTTTTATGCAAAGGAAATGAAGGACCAAACTAGTTGGCTTTTATTTTATATATTATACATTTTGAAATTACTCGCATGTTGTTTAGGAAAAATTACAATTTATACGTTATTGACGGAAATGTCATTTACATATGAAGTCATAATACAATGCACTGTGCTAAATAAAGATATTTTTTTATATTTTATTTTAATGATCAAAGAAAGTGATGCAATGACTTTTTTTGGCTAATTGTCTAAGTGAAATCTTAGCAAATTAAATTTGAGTTTGACTAATTTTCTATTCTTGGATTAACAATTTAACTAAATACTCAACCTTGAAACTTTCAATGCTTTGCCCATTTTCAAAAAAAAAAAAAAAAAAAAAAAAAAAACAATGCATTGAAATAAAATGTTAAAGGCCATTTTCCCATCCCAACTTTTTCGTCAAAACCCCAACCAAATCAGGAACTTTTTTCAAGGATGTTGAAGAAAACAATATTATTTTATGTATACTTACATTACACAAGCAAAATAACAAATTCAACTTAATGAAGAGTCACTGCGATATGTTTGATTCCGATGACAAAACATCGGCTTGTTGAATTAAAAGCCAACATATATAGTTAGTCATAATAACGTATTTGAGAAAGAAAGAGAATGAATTAGCAATTTTTTTTTTCCTTAGTTTGACGCTTGTTTGTTATCAGCTAGCGGACATGTCTTCCTCATTTGACACTGATTTTCTCTATGTATATTAATTATTAACCTCTACTGGTCAACTTCGATTGTGATAGCTACCAATGGTTCCACATAATTATTTGCCTTTGACAAGTCTATAGTCAAAGGTTTAGAGACCATCAATGTTGCATGGCTGGTTCCAAAAATATGAAGGTCAAGTTCACTGGGAGGACTTAGTCAGGATATACCACCTTGGTCTTAGACCCCTAATACCTTAATTAATTAATTGGATTCAGAATTTTTATTTTAATTTAACAATGCGAACCCATAAACTATATTGGAATAATATCAAGATAAATAAATAGATTATTAGATGAGTTATTTGATTATGACATATATTAAGTCTTATATGGGATTAATTTAATTAATTTGTTCTCAAAGGCATAAATTATAAATTAAACCCTATAAGTATGAGTAAAATTACCGACTTGATCTCAATATCATCATCATGTTTTTTTTTTTTTTTTTTAACAAAAGAGGTTCAAAGTTTAAAAATTTTGAAAAAGGAAAATTTTTAAGTACTAAAAATTGAACCTCAATCTTACAAAAATTCACCTTTTAAATGGATAAATTTAATAAAACCTCTATGTTCTCATCATGTGGCTTTGATATGTTTGTGTTTGTTTGCATTATGTACAGAGCTAATTAAGCACGAAGTTATGCACAATCCTCTTGAGGTTTATAATTTTTAATGGAAAAAAAAAAAGCAAAATTAGTCTGTACGAAATATTATATCAATAAATTAAATAATGAAATTAATGATCACAAATTGATTGGAACCATCTTGGGTACACATATTATTCAAAGAAAAAGAATAAATAGAATTTTGAAATTCATTACAAAGGCAAATAACCAGGGCCGGCTAAAGACCTAAAATTTTTTCAAATTCTAGATTAAGAATATTGATTATTTGTTATTCTTTGCGGTAAGGTTTCCATGTGGTGATCTCATGTCACGAAGCCGCTTCTCCTTAGATAGCACTTCAGCAAATCTGCAGATTATTAGAAGCAAAAGTAAAATATAAGGTGCCAACAATTACATTACATATAATAAATTGTCGAAAACTCGAAATTAGAATAGTTAATTTCTATATATATACATACCTGATAAGAGCCTCTTCATTGGTACCCTGATTAACAAGCTCAAATTTTCCATTATCCAAATTCACCGTGGAAACTGGTTTTTTCAACAATTCTTCCCCAACTTTTACAAGATTCTCCAAGTTTTCTTTTGTAGCAATGTCCACAGATGCGACTGCTCCACATAGTGTATCATCCTGCATTTTTTTTTAATTTACTTTAGGTATAGATCAATTTTTATATATGAATATTTCGGAAGAAAAATAATGAATCTATATATACCTGAATACGGAGATAACTGTCTTCCGATTGAAGTGCTTTGAAAACAGTAGCAAGGTGAAAGTCGACCATGTCACTGCTTGCTTGCATGAAAACATCCATCAATGGAGTGGAATGTTCAGAGGTCAACCATCCCAAGAGACCCCATTCTGCTGCCATGTGAGCATGGTACTTCCCTTCACATTTTTGGGAACCAGTGCCCAAGGATAAAACCTGGAAGCGAGTATAGACGTTTGGATTTATAGCGAAGAAATCAGAACTTCCTCGACTGATTTCTTTTGTCACTTCATTGATGGCTACTAAAGTCTGTAAGAATCGATTAAAAATATATGATTAAGATTTTTGTGAAACTTGTAACACCAACCAATTCCATTACGTTAAAAACATCTAGAAACTTACCGGATTATTAGCAGCAACTCCACCATCAATAAGATGGAATTCTTTAACTTTGCCGGCCGAATCCTTGGTTGCAAACTGATGGGCAGGAAGATAAGTTGGGGCAGCAGAAGTTCCAATGCATATATCGGAGAGCAAAGCATTTTTGCTAGGATTGTACTTCACCTACACAATGATCATATATCAAATAAATGGCAAAGGAAATAAATTAAATTTGTAAGACGTATTGATGAGAAATGGACCTCATAGGAGGAGAAGATTTTTGGCTGGAGTTGTTTGATGTCGAATGTTGGGATGACAACATTTGTCAATGTTTGGTTCAATCGGGTTTCTCCCAATTTTTCCCTCACAATATTGTGCAGATATTTACCGTCATATTTCGGGCCAGTTAAAGATTTGACCAAATTCGTAGCTGGGGCAAATGGTGAGCTGTTGTATAATTACAAACAAAATGATGTTAGCTGTAAATACATGATAAATAATATGCGCAAGACATTTATGGCTTTTTTCTCTTTCACAACTACAAAGTACAAGGTCGAGATTGATTACCTATCTTGGGGAAAGATTTTTGGGCAGTGTTGAAGATAGAAATCATTGATATCTTTGGCAGCAAAAAGAGGACGATTGCCCTCATTCGGATTTGGGGTAGTTAGCATGGCAGTCACGAGGCCACCAGTACTAGTCCCAGTAATGACATCAAAATAATCTGCCAGTCTAGCCTCCTCTCCATCCAGCTTCTGTAAATTGCCATAGTGCCAAAAATGAAATTAATTAATATACAAAGGAATTATATCAAAATGTCAACAGCAGTATATTCATATGCACACACCAGGCAAAACTTAGCATTTTTTTTTTTTTTTGTTTTTACTTAAGAATCCAAATATCAATGAATATATTCAAAACAATTTTCTCGCTACCTGAAGCTGAGACTCTAAAAGGGCAAGAATAGTTCCGGGGATAAGCCCCCTAATTCCACCTCCATCGATACTCAGAACAGTAATTAAGTTCCCATAGGTGGGAGCTTGAAGGGGTGATTTTGGACTTGCCATAGCAAAATTTTCTTGTGGTATACTTCCCATTATGATGAGAGATCGAGAGTTTGTTGGGTTTGAGGATTTTAACTATGAGAAAATTCTATCGAGAACAAGAATAAGATGTCCAAGCTTTGTGTTGTTTGATGCTCTTGAGGAATGCATGTCATGGATATTTATAGACACTTCCAATTATCTCATCAACTTTGAAACTTTCAACCATGCTTTCAATAATCTTCATGCAAAACAAATCTAAGTACCTAACTCGAGGCTTGCAGTTTCTTGGATCGATCGGCGAAGCTTGGAATGAAATCTCAATATACGTTTTTAGCCACACTGAGCATAACTTGGCTGCAAACGGTTGACCAAATAAACAATTGAAAATTCGAACTTTTAAGGAGACTTGTTGGTTTGAATGGTTCGGATGAATTAGTTCTGAAAGAGTTAACCCAACCATATATCAGATTACTTTTCAAAATCGTCTTCCCCAAATTCCATCACTTTTCAATTTGAATTTTGAACACGTGAGACTCGACAAACTAATGTTCAATCGTAGTGTTTTTATTTCCAGATTCATGGAAAGCCTTCCATTCAAGCAACAACTGTACGGTTGTCGATCGCCATCTAAAACACTGGACTTGAAGAATTAGTAAGCAATTCTTGAGGAGTTATACATAGAGGAAACTTTCCGAAGGGAATAAAAAGTGAGAAAAGTCATCTATGTTGCCTATACTATTCAAAGGTGACCATGCACGTCACTGGCCAATGATCACTTTCACTGGTGTAGCAATCAGTTGCAAAGTCAAACAATCATGGAAATGAGAAATTTATAAACAATTGCACTAAAATTTAATTTGTGATATAGCTGAAGCTTGGATTTGATTGATGCCAAACAAATTTATTGGTTCCGATTTATGAATTTTCCCATTAAGATCTTGCAGTTTAATACACTTATATATATATATATATATATATATTGTCATAATAATTTTTCATTGGAGGCTCAACCACTAAACTTAATGAAAATTCATATAGTTGTCGTAAATATTTTTGTAAGGTGTGATTAATCATTCAAAATATTATTTTTTAATAAAAATTATAAAATTAATTAAGATTTACTAAAAAATGTTTAGGTCTATAAAATAAGGGTTGGATTTGAGAATAAAATTACGAGTGAAAAATGTATTAACACTCTCATGTCGTCCATTTGAATAAAGGTACCAATTAAACATATGTTATTCCTTAATTTTAACGATATGATCTTTTTTATATTTATATTTAATTTTTTAAAATTTATTTATGAAAAATATTTTTTTGTTGTGAAATTAGTATTATTATTATTATTGTATTTTACAAATTTTCCTACATTTTGACAAAATTTCAAAAAAATTAATCATTTACAAAATTCTCAAAATTTCATTATAGAATATTTTATTTATTTATTAAAACTAATTTTAAGATTATCTCGACTCTTTGATGAAATCTCAAAATTTTATTAACTAATTTCAGAATTATCTTGATCTTCGGTGAAATCTTAAAAATTTTAAATAGATTTTAGGATCATCTTAATTTTTTGACAATATTTTAAATAAAACCATTTCTTATTGATGATAATTATGATATTTAATTAAATATTTAATTAACTTTTATTGTGATTATTTTTCTTATTTTCTATTATTATTTAAATAAATCTTTATTTAGTAAAAAATAAATTTTTTTGAATGATTCTAACTCTTTGGTGAAATCCAAAAATATATATTTCTTTGTAATAATTAAGAAATTTATTTAAAGAAATATTTTTATTTTTAATTTTTTTATTATTTAAATAAATATTTATTTAGTAAAAACTAATTTTTAGACTATCTCGACTTACCAACAAAATCTAAAAATATTTTTTTTTACTTACATTAATTAAAGAAAATTGAACTAGTTCAATTTTCTTTAAAAATTATATTTTTAGAATATTTATTGAAATAATCAATTATTATTATAATTACTTGAATTATCTTCATACTTTAGCGAAATTCAAAAAATATTTTGCTTGTAAAAAAAAAAATCAATTCAAAAATTTTTTATAATTATACATTTTAAGATTTCATTCATTTTTGTTTTAATAAACCTACCCTTTATTTTAATTTTATATTTTTACCATTACTTATTTATTTCTAAAAAAAAATCATAAAATAAAAGAAACAAAACAAAATCAAAAAAGAAAAAGAAAAACTCACCATCGAGTTAAGTCAGGCACAAATCCATGCATAGATCCTGGAATGGGTCGGGTATGGGTCAGCACGCCAAAACGACGTCATTTTGAAAGGGCTATAAAAGGCCAAAATCTTTTTTTAATTTTTTCCTTTTTCCTCTTTCTCTTTACCTCAGAGCCTCTATCTCTAAAACTCAAATTTTCTCTTATTGATAGCCTCTATTTTTCAATTTTCGATCAATATTCGTCGTGTTGTCGTCAAAGACTTCAAACTATTTTCAAATCCCGATTTAATTCCCAAATTCTAGCAGCTGAAAAATTTTTTCGATCATAAAAAAATTTAAACTTTTTCTTTCCAATAGCCCCAAAAGATTTTCAAAAATTCAAAAAAAAATCAAAATGATCTTTTTTGTTTCCTAAATCCTTTTCTGAAACTATATTTTAAAAAAGAAAATTCCAAACACCTTGAATGAAAGGAAATGCTCTTGGCTTTTTTGGTTTTGGTTTCTAAAAATAATTTTTTTTTGGTTTTTTTGTTGGTTCTTCTACTTAAAGAGGACTGTGATTTTTTTTACTAATGTGTGTTTCCCTTTTTTTTTTATGTTGGCAAAACACCCTAGCTCTATCTCAAAATATTGTTTTTTGTCTCTGTTCGTGTGTCTTTTTTACAGCATTTTTCTAGGTTATTCTTCTAAGTTCTTTGTTCCTTGATTGCAAAAATTGGCTCTATTTATAAAGCTCATTGGGATTCAAATCCCAAATTTTTTGGGATTGAGATCTCAGATTTTCAAAGTTTATTTTGTTTTTTTCTAAGGCCTTCAGGGATTTTAAAGCACCATTGAAGACTTTTGATTCTTCCTTTTTGCAAAATTAGAAAGTGACAGAGGATTTTTAGTGTATTAAATGCACTATGACTTTGTGTAAAAAATGAAGGAAAGAAATAAATAAAAGTTAAAAAGAAAAGAAAAAGCTATTAGATAAAAGAAATGATGATAATAATAATAATAATAATAATAATAATAATAATAATAATAATAATGATAATTTAAAAGCTTAATGAAAATAATTTGGTATGAAAATAACTTGATGAATTCAATTAACATATTTAACCGAACTCGAATAAAATTGAAAATTAATTTGAATTTATTTTAACACAAATTTGATTTTTAAAACAAAATAGATGTTTACAACTATCCCTCTTTACACATTACTGAGAATTAAGAATAAAGTAAAGACTGAAAAACAATAATTTTGTCTGGATGATGTTATGAATACGAACACCATTTTTTTTTGTTGAAAATTTGGAATGCTTCTCTAAACAGAGGCTTGACAATTTTTGAAAATTTAAAGGTTCCTCTAAGTGCCATAATATATAAATCTGTAAACCTATAGCTAGACACAAATTAAAGAATCACCACTAATCTTTTTTCTTTAAATGTGATTGACCACCTAATGAATCTATCATTTCAAGGAGCTCTTAAGCTTGACTAAGGACCCCTAAAAAATAGGTTTTGATCTTCTAA
This sequence comes from Durio zibethinus, assembly GCF_047325235.1. Classification (NCBI taxonomy): domain Eukaryota; kingdom Viridiplantae; phylum Streptophyta; class Magnoliopsida; order Malvales; family Malvaceae; genus Durio; species Durio zibethinus. The sequence continues at coordinate 2,316,006 of NC_143181.1, forward strand.
AAAAAACTAGATTCAGTAGTTTGATTATGTGTGAAGAAGGTTATAACACCCCCACAACTCTTATCCTAAGATGGTACCATTTCATTTTAAATTATCCTAACAATCATCTTAGTTCTAATGGTTTTTATTTTAATTTTTAAATATTGAAAATAATTTTTAAGACTTCTCCATCAATCTGGTAGAATTCTTAAAAATATTTTTTCATCTAAGAGTATTAAAGAATCCTATTTGTTTTCTTGAAAAGGCTCCGTTATCGAAAAACTTGATCAATTATTTCTTTAAAATTCTTCTTTGTCAAAAATATATCTAATTCTTTCACCATTTGACCAAATTAAAAATATTTTCTCACCTAAAAGTATATTAGATAATCATCCATTTACGATTATTAAGAATTTTATCCTCGAAATTTATTCTTTAATTATAAGTTTTATTTCTAAATTTTTCAAATTTGGGTTTAATTTAGAAAGAAAACTTTTCACCTGAAACTCTCATAGAAGTTCAACCATTTATGATTATTCTTGAGACTTCATCTTTAGATAATTATCAAATATTTTCTCACAAAATTTTAAGTTATATTTTTTAATTTTTATTTGGAAAAAGAATACAATTATTTTTATTGAAATTTCGTCTAAATTCTTTCACTATTTGAGTTAAATTTAGAGAAATTTCTCACCTAAATTATTTTTTAAAAAATTTACCCTTTGAAATTTTTAAAAATCTCATCCTTGGATAATTTTTCATTCATTCCTAAAATTTCATTAAACTTGTTTATGTATTTTTATTATCATTATTTTTTATAATTTTTTTTATAATTTTTTTCTAATTTTCCTAAAAATTTATTCATGTAAGATATTTCAAAAATAAATAAGTGATAAAAATAAGTAAATAAACAAATAAACTAGACTAAAAAATAAATAAATAAAATTGGAAAGAAAATACTAAAAAAAAAAAATTAGGCTTAGTTTGGTTGGTACCGTGGCTTGGTTGCAGACATAAGAAATTGCTCAAGAGGCGCGGCTCTAGACTTGGCTTGATGGCTTAGGAAGTAGCTTGAGAGGACAGCTCACGGGTCAAGGCGCTAAGGGTCAGGTTGGCGTGCGGGTATCTCTCGAGTTGACGTAAGGATCTAGGAATTTTTTTAAAAGGCAAAATGACATCGTTTTTTCCAGGAATAAAAGCTTCAATTTTTCCTTTCTTCCTCAGATTTTTTTTCCCCTTCTCTCTCTTTAGCTTTTCTTTTCCTCATTCTTTAAAACATATGAAAAACTGGATGAATCTCAATAAATTTTTGAAAAACAATACCGAAAACTAGGAATGATTGTTAGAAGGTATTCGAGATCTGAGCTTCTTGTTGGATACTGCGAATGGCCACTGACAAGTTGCTAGAATCTAGGCTTCTTGTCAGAAACTAGCCAAAAATTTTAAATTTTCATTGAAAAATTCAAATGGGTTTTGAAAATTTCTAGAAATTTCCAAAAAACACTAACTTGAAACTTCTTAGCTTCTTGAACCCTTCAATGGCACTGTTTACCCTAGATTAAATCAAATCCACTCTAATAAATCACCAAATATCCATGAAAAACAAACTTCTTCCCAATCTAAAATCTCTCCACTAGACTAATTATTTCTGCTATCCCTTTTCTGCTAATTCCTCCCTTTGTCTCTATGTATATTGGAACCAACTTATAGATGAAAATCAAAGTCTAAACAATGTTTCAACTAGGATTAAACTCTTTAAGGAGTCCATTTGATAGTTGGATGAGGATTGAATTTTATTTTTAAAAGACTTTTATCAAACTGAACAATCTTTTTTCAACCAAGTCTCTACCTTTTTTTACTGAAAAGATAAATAAACAATCAATAAAATAAAATAAATTTTAAATCTCAAACAAAATGGGGTGTCTATATTAAGTAGAGGTTCGATAACTTTTGAAAATTTAAAAGGCTTATTTGACTAGAGGCTATAAAACTTTGAATGGATCCTTTAACAAGAGGCAAAGAAGCTTTAAATGGCTTATCCGACTAGAGACAATGAAACTTTAAAATTTAAAAGGTTTTTCTGATCAAAGACAATGAAACTTTAAATGGCTTCTTTCAGCAGAGGCAATGAAATGTTAAATTAAAAATTCAAGAGGATTTATAGATTATGCTTTTTGGTCTTACAAATTATGCTTAATTTTGAAAGAGTCCTCAAACCATAGGCTCATAAAATTAAAAGCTCTTCTAACCAGAAACTATGAAACTTTGAAAAAAACTCTTCTAACCAAATGCTATGACACTTTAAAAAAAATTTCTCTTGTTAGAGGCAATGAAACTTTAAATTAAAAAATTAAAAGACAATGGTATTTGAAAAGTTTCTCTAAACATAAGCCATAAAGTTTGAATGATTTCTTTATAAAGAGGTTGCAGTATTTGAACGATTCCTCTGAACAGAGACCATGATGTTTGAATAATTCCTCTAAATAAATGGTTTACATATTTTTTTATTTTGACTTTTTCTGTTGTTGGTCTTGGATTGTCCTAGACCCATATATACCATATGCATACATAAATGACATTTTTATGCTTATGCAATGTCATGCAATGAATGATGATCATGATACAAATAAAGATACCATCTTTTTTCTTTTTCATTTTATGTTATTTCATTCGATCCTTGAAATTTCTCATTGTTTGTTTTCTTTTTCTTTTTGAATCCCATGCATTTTATCAGTTGATCAAGTTTAGATAAAAATATTTCACTCCATATTTTTTATATTCAATGTTTACCACTTTTATGCTTATAGGCCTTTTTTCTCATCGACCTTTGTTTTTTACCATTTTGCTTCTCATTTTAAATTTTTTTTCAAAATAATGTGTATGTCTTTCATGGTCATTGTTATTCATTCATTATCTTTTGAATTTCATGACAATTGTAACACATTGCACACTTTTTTTAATAAAAGGGACAAAGGAAAGATAAACAAAGGGGCATTTTATTTCAATAAAAGGGAGAAGTATTTCATGTATTATCCAAAAAGATGTAACAAAAAAACAAGTAATCACATAACGAATATTTAAAACATCATGAACTAATTCATGATTGATGCCTCTTGATTTTCCAAAAATACAGCAAACCAAGCTAGCCCAAAACCAATGAGATCTTATGGCATATATTAAGAATTGCCCCACTTTATTCAATACTTCTTTATCTAAGTCACCTTTTCAGGTTTTCAACTTAGATATCTTTTCGGTTCGTGTTACCTTTTTTTTTCATTTTTTTAGGCATAATATTTCTTTAAGCATAGTATTTTTTTACTACATCAGTATTGATTGGATTTGGCAAACATCCTCATCCATTCTTGCCAAAATCAGTGCCCCACCAAAGAATTTTTTTTACCACATATGGGTCTTTCCAATTAGAAGTTCATTTTCTCTAAAGATCTTGTTAGTTAGGAAGAATTTTCTTCAATACTAATTTCCTTTCTCAAAATTGTCAAGGGTGAACTTTCTTATCAGGAGCTCATATCATTCTTCTTTAATACAGTTAACCATGGCATAATGCCACTAGTCTTTTTTTTTCAATAAGATTCAACTGTTCATAATGAACATGAACCTACTTAGTTTTTTTTAGCTCGACTTCTATAAGAATGTGTAAGAAAGAAATTTCAACTTCAGTTGGTAATATTACCTCCAACCCATATACTAATCAAAATGGTATGGCTTCTATAAATGTACAATCAAAGTTTGATAAGCATGTAATACAAATGATAGTTTTTCATGTCAATCTTTATACACATATGTCTTTTTTTCAATAATTCACTTTACATTCTTATGGGCTAATTTAACTGCCTTATTCATTTTCAAATGATAAGGCATCGATTTGTGGTATTTGATTTTAAACTGAGTATAGACCCCTTTCATCATTTTGTTATTTAAATTAAGAGTATTGTCTGAAATAATCCTTTCTGAAAGTTCATATCAATATATGATATCTTTTTTGATGAACTTGTAAACCACCATTATTGTCACATTAGCATATGAAGCCACATTTACCTATTTTGTGAAACAGTCAATTACTATCAAATAAATTAATGTCCATTTGAAGCTTTTGGTGTAATGGGCCATATTACATCCATTTTCACATAGAGAAAAGGCAATATAACATGCAAGGATGTAGAAAAAACTTGTATCTTGTCTGTATAAATTTGACATTTAAAGCATTTTTTAGTATAATCAATGCAATCCCTTTTCATCATTAACCAATAATATCCTACTTTCATGATTTACTTAGTCATCATATGACCATTTGTATGAGTTTCGTAAAAAACTATATGGATTTCTTTTAGTAATTTTTTCGCTTCAGCAGCATTCACACATCTTAGTAGTATTTGATCTCGACTTTTTTAACATAAAATTTTTCATCTAAAAAGAAATCTATTGCTAATCTTTTAAAAATCTCTTATCTTTCTTTAATATGTGCTCTGAGTATTACTGATACTTAACATATTGTAATATGTCAGAATACCATGGTTTCCCATCAATTTCTTTTTCAACATTTAGCTTGAACATTGCTACTAATGTAGCTAAAGTATCAACCATCTTATTCTCTTATCAGTGTAAATGATGAAACTAAATATTCTTAAATTTTTTGATTAATTTTGATATGTACTTTTGGCATAGAACCAACTTTGAATCTCTAGTTTCTCATTCTTCTTGCAACTAGTATATGACAAAGGTAAAGTTTTTATAAACTTTTAATGTATGGGCCTTCATTTCAATGGTAGCTTAAAGACCTATAACACATGCTTCATATTCTGCCACATTTTTTATACAATCAAAACTTGGTTTTGCAGTGATTGGATAATAATCTTTTTCTAAAGATATCAAAACTACTCTTATACCATGCCCTAAAACATTTGATGTGCCATCAAAAAATATCTTTCATGCGCTTTCACAAGGCTCTTCTTCATCTATATCCAATACAAACATTAAGTCTTCATTTAAAAAATCAAATGTCACAAGTACAATATCTTTGTAAGTGCGATCTGTAAGAAATTTAGTAATAGCATTTCTTTTATTGCCTTTTGAGACACGCACACAATGTCATATTCAGAAAGCAGTACTTGCCATTTTATTATTTTTTTTATAATAAAGGTTTTTCAAAGATGTACTTGATTGGATCCAACTTTACAATGAGTCAAGTGGTATGATACAATACATACCATCTAAGTTGACAAGTTGTCTAAGCTAGTGCACAACACATTTTTTTCAATGGTGAATACTTGGACTCGTAATCGGTGAACTTTTTTACTCAGATAATAAATAGTTTATTTTTTCTTTCTTGTTTCAACATGTTACCCCAAAATGCATCCCATTGATTTTTCATACATCATTAAATGCAAGATAAGGGGTCTTATAGGGACATGCAACATTAATATTAGTAAGTTTGATAAGTACTTTTTAACTTTTTCAAATGTCTCCAAACTCATGTTTTTGAATAATCTTGAATATAAGTTCACATTTGGCTGTAAGTTGAGAAATGAAACAAGTAATATAATTCAACTTTTCTAGAAATCCTTTTACTTTTTTCTTTTATGTGCGTAAAGGTGGTAGTTCTTGTATGATTCATATCTTATTTGGATCTACTTTAATTTTTTTTTTACTGGCGATAAATCCTAGTAATTTTCTTGAAGTAGTGCCAAAAGTATATTTAGCTAGATTAAGCTCGAGCTAAAACTTTTTTAATCTCTTAAATAACTTTTTGAGATTAGCCACTTAGTTTTCTTTTTTATGAGAGTTGGCAATTATAGCATCCATAAACACCTCTATTTTTTTATGCATCATATCATAAAATAGAGTTATCATGGCTCTTTAATAAGTTATTTCAGTATTTTTCAAACCAAAAGGCATGACTTTATAGCAAAATATTTCTTATAATGTCATAAAAGTAGTCTTATCTATATCTTTTTGTGCCATCTTGATTTGATTGTAGCTTGAAAATTCATCCATGAATGAAAATAAAGAGTGCCTAGTGGTATTGTCCACTAAAATATCAATGTGGAGCAACAAAAAATTATCTTTTGGACTTATTCTATTCAGATTTTAATAATTTACATACATATTTACTTTGTCATCTTTCTTGGGTATTGAAACTATATTCGTCACCCATTCGAGATATTTAGCCACTTCTATGAATCCCACATCAAATTACATTTTCACTTCTTTTTTATTTTTAACAATATTTCAAGCTTCATCCTCTTCAACTTCAATTTAATTGGTTTGCACTCAGATTTCAGAAGTAGCTTACGTACTATAATTTTAGTATCTAGCCTCCACATATCTTGGTATGACCAAAAAAATACATCTACATATTCATGTAGTAACTTTATCAGTTTTTACTTTATTGGTGATAGCATTAAAGTACCAATCGTAATCTCTTTTTTGGTTTCTTTACCCCTCAAATTCACAACTTCAGTGGTTTTTTGATGAGACATTATTTGTTTCTCTTCTTCTTCTATTAATCTCAATAGTTTTGGGAATATTACATGGTCTTCTATATTTTTTTCATCATTAAGTTCACCAATATAAAAAAAATTAAAATCAAATCCTAGAATATTATCATGATGATCTTTACATTCATTATTTAAGTACTTGAAAATAAATGAAATGGATGACATATAGAAATATGTATAGTAATGCAAGGAATTGAACTGAAAGAGGCAAAAGGAATGTGACAAATACACTATGCTTGTCATTTATTCAAATGAAAATAAGGAAACAAACACACATACAAGACATTTAATGCTTTTGATAAAAGTATTTAGATTAAGTTCAGCACATTACTTTGAAAAAACTTTAAAAATAATAGGCAGCTCATTGACAAGCCAATTCTTCAGTTTTACTCCAAAAGAAATAAGATACACTTATGGACAACCTGAATCTTTATTCACTTTTTCATCCACCATCTATATTGAAAATTTAATGAAGATATCCTCTAATGATGGTGTAGGCTCATTCTCTATGTTTCCTACTATATCTGAATAAATATAGCCAACTGAAATGAAAGTCTCATAAAAGAGAAAAAAAAATAAGCCTTTAATTTCTAACTCTTTTCCTAAAAAACAAGCCAACCTTTTTTTCTTCTCTATGAACTTCAATCTTTCTTTTCAAGTAGACTTGTATCCCAAACCAAACTGATCATCTTTCTTAAGTATAATCCATGGTCATTTTATCCCTTGCAAGTTAGCTCATATTTGTTGTCCTTTTCTTGCCACTTTTTTAAGGGCCATCTTAGAAGCTTTGGATAGACATAGAGTAAGCACCTTTGATCCTTCATCCATAAAAGTTGTATCAATAAATTTAAAAAATCTAAAACAATATTCTAGGGTTTTCTCAGCTGTTTCGACATATAGTGCAGTTGATGGTTTAGTTACTAGTAGATTTTCAATAGCAACAATGACCATCTTTTCATTAATTATAAATTTTACCTTTTGATGCAAAATAGAAAGGACAGCTCTTGCTATGTGAATCCATGATTTTTTAAAAATACATTTATAGGAAAGAGTGATATCCATGACTTGAAAGACTATATAAAAAATACATTAGCCAATTTGAATCGGTAGCTTGATATTGCCTATTTGTTCACGATGAGTCCCATAAAAAACCGTCACTATCATGTGACTTGTTTTCATGTAAAACATGTAGACTAACAGTTTAGATAGTGTAGTTATAACCATGATATTAAAAAAAAATCTATTATTAATGAGCACTTTGGCTAGTGTGTGGTCTCTATATCTTATAAAGATATGTAAAGTCTTAACATCAACACTACCACCAAGTGAAATTTCATCATCACTGAATGATATAAAATTTTTCACTGTGACATTTCTCACTTTATGATCAGGTTTCTCCATAAATATAGTATAAGCTATATAAGCCTCATTGAGTACTTTGAGTAAGGCATTTCTATGAGGCTTAGAATTTAATAATAATAAGAGCATACAAATCCAAGCTAGTAAGTGATTCAATTACTCCACAACACTATACTCATTATGCTTAATAAGTTTTAAGAACTCACAAGTTTCTTTTTCTATGACCAAATTCTTATGTTCTTGATCTAAGATTAGGGCTAGGTGAGTCTCTTAATCGTTGGGCAATTTATATTATTTTTCTAAGTTTATCTCCCCTTACTTTACTTTTTCTTTTGTTCTCTCTTGAGTGCTTTTAATGTATAGCACTTCTCATTTCGAGTTATGCCCCATGCATAAGTTATTTTGCTATGCTTACATCACATAAGCGAGATTGAAAGGATCCACTGTCCAAACCTTGTGATATGATATTATGATCATATTTTCAAGGGACTGCCTTATCAATTTTATATGAGAATGGGTTAAGAACCTCAATTGTCACTTTTGGCATAATTTTACAAATCGATTTATCAATTTAGCACTTGATTTCTCATCATAAAAGATGGTGGTAGGCTTAAAATTTATATGAATTAGCTTATCAACCTTAACATTCAACTTCTCTTCATAAAAGATGATGATAGACTCAAAACTCATTTGATAAGACTTGTTTTTAAACGAATCTTCAGTCACAACATTCATTGAATTATCTTTATATTTTTTATAAAATTTGACCAAGAAAAAATCCATCGTCCTTTGTAATTTTTACCTAAAGGCTTCATAATCCTGAAGTAAATGACCAATTACCCCCATAAGAAATTCACAAGTTTGATCAAAATTATATGTAAATTTTATTTTTTTTTATGTTTTCAAGTATTGGATGAATCATATTGGCTTTTAGTAAGGTAGCAAAAATATTTAATCCATAAGGGTTCTGATCTCGTTTACTTCCCTTTTGATGTTTTGAGTTGTCTCGCTACTTAAAGCATTTACTGATCCTCTACCATGATTGAGTAATGGATTAGCCTCCATACTTAGTCTGACCTTTATTGTAAAATTTAAATTTTTATTATCAATCAAGCTTTATACCTTACATTTGAAAATTGTACAATCTTTTAAAGAATGGCCTTAAATCCCATAATGATGTCACAGTAAGCTTCAAAATCATACCATTTCGAATATGAAGATTTTAAAGCTTTATTGTAGTCGGACCACCAAGTGTTTTTAGAATAACTGAAAGAACAGTTCCATGTAAGTCATAAGAATTAGATCAAATTGTTGTTACTTTCAATTATTTTGGGGTTCTATTCAATTAAAATTTATGGTGCTTGACTAAGGAAAAGGTCATGGTAGAGGTGCTCGAGGATGAAAATTAGTTTAAAAGGTAGGTATCCAAGTTTACAATGGTTGGTAATGGTATAGGTTTAGGGAAATGTTGAAAATGGTTGGGTAAGAAGGTTGGTTTTTAGGATGAGTGGCATGGAGTAAAAAATCTTGGTTTTGGTATTGTAGTGGTGATAGCTTTCACTTCTGCTTTTTTTTTTATTGGGTGGTCCTCTTTTATTTGATCTAAAAACATCACTCCATTTGATCTTTCCATTCTTAATGGCATTTTTTTATTGTTTTAACTGTAATCACCATATCAATAAAGTTTTTCATGGCATAACCAATGAACCTGTCATAGTACAGAGCTTGAAAGGTATTGATGAATAGAATAGTTGTTTCTTTCTAGGTGAAAATAGGCTAAACTTGGGCAACCATATCTCGCTATCTCTAAGCATACTTTTTAAAGTTTTTATTAGTATTATTTTCCATATTTTATAAGGATAGTCTATCTAGAGCCATATTTATAACATATTTGTATTGAATAACAAATTGTTTGGCCATATCTTTTCATGAATGAATACGACTCTTGTCTAATTGAATATATTATTTGGCAACTGATCCGATAAAACTATTCTAAAAATAATGGATAAACAACTTGTCATTATCTGTATGCTTGATTATTTTTGACAAAATATAATGATATGTGCTAGGGGATATTTGGTTCCATCATATTTTTCAAATTTGGTATCTTAAACTTTGGTGGGATTATTAGATATGAAACCAAACTAAGTTTACTCACATCAATTGTGCCGAAAATATTCACACATTCAATAGCTTGTAACCTTTTTTTCAAGAGATCTAATTTCTGCTGTAATTTTTTTCCAAGAGATCAATTGTTCGAACATGCCTTTTTTTTTAATTTCTCAAGTTCTCTTAGATCATCTAAATTTGAGACTATAATGGGATTAACATGACTTGTCCTCAAATTGTTCAGATGTGCCTTTCTTTAGTTTCTCTTGTTCTCTTAGATCATCTAAATCTGGGACCATAATGGGATCAACATGACTTACCCCAATGTTTAGATCAACGTGTCTTTGACTCCATAGTTGAACCATGAATAAAGGTAAATTAAACTATAGTATGTGGCTACCTCTCAAGCTGTGTCATTTATAGATGCACTTGATGAGAGGTTTAAGTATAAGAAGGAGTGAACCCTAGTGGATACAATGGATCTTCCCTGTCACTAATATTTTCTTAGGCTTGAGGTTCTTTTTTAGTGGTCACTTCTTCAACCACTCCTGTTCCCTTGGTTATTTTCCTTATCATGTCCATCATTGTAGCTATTTCTTTTTAAGTCTTTTCTTGAGACCTAATCATTTGTTCTACCAACTCTTATTGAAATATAATCATTTGTTCATATATCTCAAATTGAGTTTTCTCCATTCTTTTCATTCTAGTTGCTTGCTCATTTTTCATGATTGTAACGATGATAAGTAGTCTAATTTATGTTTTCTAACGGCCTAACTATCCTTACACCTATTAGAGTTAAGGGAAACTCTTTTAGATTTGTTATTTTAAGGCCCCTTTTTTAGTCATGATGCATTTTTTTTAATTGAAGATTGAATGGAACACACGTATGATGCATGAATGCACGAATGCAAAGGATGTGCTTGTTATGTATCCAATATCTACAAAAGATTTTAATTTAAAATTGAACCACCATATCACAACTTTTTATTTCTCAAATTGTAATATTACAACTTTGAGTTTGCCATACTATCTTATTAAAGATTTTTTACATTCAAATCATAATATTACAATATTAAAAGAAGTGTCTTGCATGCTTATACTGCTTGTATTATTTGTATCACTATTTAGAAAATTGGTTAAGTGTTGGTTGTGCTATTCTGAATAAAGTTCTTCTTTTAATTGTTTAGCTTCTTGGGCCATGTCTCTTGCTTTGAAGCTAACTTCTCTTATCTATTCTACCAAATGAGTGGCTTGGATTCCTTCAGCAGATATTCTTTTTTCCAGTATTTTGCTTCTTTGGTTTTATGTTCAAATTGATCTCCTTTTTTTCTCAAAACATGAATGGCTTTATGTTGATAGTGTATTTGCTATTTCAAGTCACCCATAAGACTTTGTTGTATCTTTTTTTCTTTTATAGACTGGCTAAGTTTTTCTTTTTTAGTCAATAGATTAGACTTAAGTTATTCTGTATTCTTTCTAAATTTTTTAAGCTCAGTGGTCATCAAAATGATGGACTTATACAAGCTTTCAAAAATCTCTTCTTGTGTTTTTTCAAGCTTTCAAAAGTTTACTTCACCTTCATCAATTTTATCTTTCATTCATTAATCCCATGCTAAAGTCTATTCTTTTTAAGATCATATATTTCTTTCTCTTCTTCAAATTTACGCTTCATAATCTTCATTTCTTTAAATACCTCTTCACAATGGGTGTTTTTTTGGTGGCATAATTTCTTTTTTTTGGGACTAACTTTACTTTTGATGCATTACGTGCTCGATATCATATATTTAAGTGTGACTTATTTGTATACCCCCCATGATCTATTATTCAGGTCTACTTTTATTCTTTGATAATCTCTTTCAACTTTCTCAGAAATCCTGGTTTCTTGAAAGAGAATTTTAATTCCCAAAAGCTATGAGTCATTGGAACGAATTGCTTTGACCTTAATTATCGATGAATTATTGCTAAAGCATAGCTTATACCTCTTCATAGCCCTAAAAATGGAATCCACGACTTATCACCGCACCTATACAACATGGCTTCTTGTGGCATCCATGGAGCCATCTATATAACCTAAGTACTAGTGAGATTTTACAAAATTGATATCCACTTTTCCTTAGATTTTGATTCTGGCCACTCAGTATTGCAAAATTCTTCCATTTGCCTATTTTTATTACTATAAATAGGATGAGATTTTCCCATATAATGCAGAAGATGACTTTTTACCCAAATATAAAGTAACTGTGCACACCGTATCAAGCGTCCTCATTTTCTTTGACAGTGATTCAATAATCTAAAAGTTTCTGCTAGCATAGAAAGAATAGGATTGATTTTGCTGTCCACCTATTTGAGAAAGTTAATCACTGATACCTCAATGTGCCCTATGACCTTTAAAAAAATGATCAAGCCTTAACTTGCCAAAGCTATTATTCTCATGCTTTATTCATCCTCTAAGTGTTTAACAATATAATCGTACAAGATTTCCCATGAGATGTAATCACTTTTACTTTTTGTTTAGATATATGAGTTCACATTCTGAGTGGGACATCCATCATATAAACAATTTTCTTTCGAGATCCAAGTTTTTGACCTCGATAATAGATTTTATCTAGATTAGCGAGATGTAATAATAACAATGTAATATCTTCTTTGATCATCAAGGTCATGTCTATCTCGTTGAATATAAAACATGTATAAGCAGGATCCCAAAACTGAACTAGAGCTCTTATAAGTTTGTTTTCCATAAGCACCTGAAGGAGTGAAGCAATATGACTATATTTTTCCTTAAAAGCCATCTTTTTAGAAATTGTTACATGACGTCAAATCTCGACCAACTTAAATATGTCATTTTACTAAAGCCCTAATTTGATTTCTTCAAGCAAAGTTTTCTTTTCAGATTTTTTCAGATAGTTTCTCATTCTACTTTAGGTTTTTAACGATAGAGTTATCACCTCATTATCCTTTTTCATACATGGTGGGCTTCAAAGCTGAGAGCATCATAATGGTGTTTTCAAAGCAAGACAAAAAATTTTTTGACTAATATTAGCACATTGATAAGCACATCCTATATGCAAGTGTTTATGATGGTGCATGATCATGATACAAAAAAAAGTAAAACAAATTAGGGTTAATAACTGTATTAAAATAAATATTCCCTTATCTGTCCTAATTTAAGGTATAATCCATAAAAAATGGTATGGCTCTATCTAAGGTTTTCTTTTTAAGATTCACTATATGCAGGGTTTGATATTTAACACAGGCTAAAAAAGTTCTCAAATTGATCCTCACTATCATCCATTTTGGATTAATAAGGCCTTCAATCTTCACTCATAATAGGTTGCCAACGAAAAATGTTCAATTTGAGTGAAAAGTATTTTACTAACACAAGTAGAGACATTATAACCTCACGGAAGCAAAGGTACTCTACTCCCTCTTAAAAAGGGACAGATTTAGGAGTCCGACTATAAAGTTCATGCATGAATGCAAATGTGCACGTGTGTGAGGGAACATAACAATTATTAATCGAAATAAAATCAACAATATAATTGGCAACAATACAAAAACAAATAATAAATAAAACTAAATGAAACCATTAAATTTTTTATCTTATTGTCACTTTAAGATGAGATAAGGAATTAAACTTAAATATCAAAAAGACTATAAAATCAAAGTTTGGATAACACATGTTTAATTTTTGGCTTGACTCTCTAACATCACAAATGAAGTCGCCAAGCTGTCATAACAATTTTTCGTCCGAGGGGCTTGATTACTAGACTTGATGAAATTTATAGAGTTACCACCAATCTTTTTGTAAGATGTGATAGGTGACCTAAAAATATTATCTTTTAATAAAAATCTTAAAATTAATTAAGATTTACAAAAAGATGTTTAGGTTTATGGAATCAGTATTAGGTTCAGAATGCAATTATGAGTAAAGAAAGTATTAGCATTCTCATGTCGCCCGTTCGAAGAATAGTACCAATTAAACATGTGTTATCCTTTAATTTTAACGATATATTTTTTTATATTTAAATTTAATTTCCTTAAATTTATTTACGAAAAATATTTTTTTGTTGTGAAATTATTATTATTATTATTATTATTATTATTATTATTATTATTATTATTATCATATTCTATAAATTCTCCAACGCTTTAGCAAAATTTAAAAAAAAAAATTATTTAAGAAAAATTTTGAAAAAAATTGACCATTTACAAAGTTCTGAAAATTTCATCTTAGGACTTTTTTTTTATTTATTAAAACTATTTTTAGGATTTTCCGATTATTTGATGAAATTTCAAAGTTTTATTAATTGATTTTAGAATTATCCCTACTTTTCAATGAAATCCTAAAAATTTTAAACAGATTTTAAGATCATTCCAACTTTCTGATAAAATCCTAAATAAAATCATTTTTTATTGATGATAATTAAAAGATCTAATTAAATATTTTGATTAATTTTTATTGTGATTATTTTTCTAGTTTTTTGTTATTATTTTTTCTTATTATTTAAATAAATCTTTATTTAGTAAAAAATAAAAAAATTTTAATTATCCTAACTCTTTAGTAAAATCTAAAAATATTTTTTTGTAATAATTAAGAGATTTATTTAATGAAATATTTTTATTATTATTTAAATAAATATTTATTTAGTAAAAAATAATTTTTAGATTATCTCAACTCATTTGGCAAAATCTAAAATATTTTTTTTACTTGCATTAATTAAAAAAAAAATTGAACACTTTCAATTTTTTTAAAAAATTACATTTTTGGAATATTTATTCAACTAATCAATTATTATTATAATTTCTTGAATTATCCTAACATTTTAGGGAAGTTTAAGAAACATTTTGCTTGTAAGAAAAACTCAATTCAAAATTTTTGTTTTATAATTAATTTTTTTATAATTATACTTTTTAAGATTTTATTCATTTTTATTTTAATAAACCTACCCTTTATTTTAATTTTCTATTTTTACCATTATTTATTTATTTCTCAAAAAAATAAAATAAATAATAATATCATAAAATAAATAAAACAAAATAAAATAATCAAATCAAATCAAATCAAATCAAAAAATAAAAATAAAAAAAGGAACCCCACCACTGTGTCGAGTTAGGCATGAGTCCAGACGCAAATCCCGACGCGGGTCAAGTATAGGTCAACAAATCAAACGCAAATCCCGACGATAGCATTTGTTTTTTAGTTTTTGGCCAGTCGCCATTGTGCCATCATCGAAAACTTCAAATAGCCCTAGTAAATTCAAACTATTCCTAAATCCCAGCTTAATTTTCAAATTTTGGTAGTCGAAAAATTCATCCGATCGTAAAAAAATTTAAACTTTTACAATTTCCAACGACCCTAAAAGATTTTTAAAAATTAAAAAAAAATCAAAATAATCCTTTTTGTCTTCCAAATCTTTTTCTGAAACTAGTTTTTTTATAAAAAAATTTCCAAACACCCTGAATGAAAAGAAATGTTCTTGGTTTTATTGGTTTTGTTTTTTGAGAAAAAAATTTTGGCTTTTTTTTTTGTTCTTTTACTAAAAAAGGACTATGATTTTTTTTATTTCCTTGTGTTTCCTTTACTCTTCTAGGTTCTACATTCTTTGCTTGTAAAAATTGGCTCTATTTATGGAGTTCTCTGATATTCAAATCTCAAATGTTTTAGGATTAAAATTTCAAATTGTCAAAGTTTATGTTGTTTCTTTCCAAAAACCCCAAGGATTTTCAAGCACCATTAAAGACTTTTGGTTCTTCCTTTCTGTAAAATTAGGCAGTAACAGAGGATTTTCAGTACATTAAATGCATTGTAACTTTATGTAAAAAATGAAGGAAAGAAAAAAATAAATGTCAGCAAAAAAAGAAAAAGGTGTCAAAAGAAAAAAATGAAAATATAATAATAATAATAATAATAATAATTTAAAAGCTTAATGAAAATGATCTAGTATGAAAATAACTTGATGAATTCAATTAACATATTCGATCAGATTTGAATGAAATTGAAAATCAATTCCAATATATTTAAACATAAGTTTGGTTTCTCGAACAAAATAAGTGTTTATATAAATAAATAAATATATATATATATATATATAAAAAGTGTCCCCAAGACTCCACTTTCATGTGCATGTAATGAATGTCATAAAAAAACAAATTGAGGATAGCTTTGGGCATCACCATTTCACAAACCAACCTCGGAAGGTTCAAGCTACCAGGTTCTAATTCTCTTCAAAACTCACCTTTCATGAACCTTTGCCTTATCATGTCAAATTAATATGAAATAGTTCCTATGATGTTGTGCTTCAACCAGGTGAAGAGTGAACCTAGTTTAGATGTCTTACTGTCGAACATATGCACCGGAACCTCAGCTGCACCAACCTATCTCCCTGCCCATTACTTCAAAACCGAAGATAACAAAGGGAACGTGAGAGAATATAACCTCATAGATGGTGGTGTGGCTGCAAACAACCCAGTAAGTGAATCTCAAAAGATACTGAATTAATTAGTAATAATTTCTTTTAGCTATAGCAATTATAGTTAAATATATGTATATTTTAATTTGGCCATTCAGACTTTAGTCGCAATGGGCGAAGTGACGAAGGAGATCGTTAAGGGAAACCCTGACTTCTTTCCAATTAAAACTTTGGAATGTGGAAGATTTCTGGTTATCTCCTTGGGGACTGGCTCTCGAAAAGCTGAAGAGAAATTTAGTGCAAACAGGCAACGGAATGGGATTTGTTAGGTTGGTTAACTAGCGGTGGTTCCATCCCCTTCGTTGATGCATTTACTCAGGCAAGTGGAGACACGGTCGACCTCCGTCTTTCTGTAGTATTTGAAGCCCTTCATTCTCATAAATACCTCCGTATTCAGGTACAATCCATGCATTTGCACTCAGCCTAAGCTTCCAATGGAAAATATAATTCTTAACTTTAATCTGCTATTTTTAACATCGTTGAAAATTGTAACCAGGATGACACATTAAGTGGGGATGTATCTTCCGTCGACGTAGCGACTAAGAAGAATTTGGATGAAATGGTGAAAGTTGGTGGACTGTTAGAGAAGCGAGTTTCTATCTTGGAAACCCGTGTCTTTGAACCTTTCACTCAAGAGACTAATGAAGAAGCTCTTAAAAGGTAGAGTAAAAACTTTTGCAATTTCTTGAGCCAAATTTGCATAAATCAATCATTTTGGATTTATTTGAAGAAATTTTGATCTTATAGGTTTGCAAAGTTACCGTCCCAAGAGAGGCATCGTCGGCAATCGAGGTCACCCAAGGGAAAGCTCATGAAGAACATCAAAATAGTGTTAAGGATTAGTGATTTTCCCTAATTGCTGCTAGAGAATATGTTGCATTAAGCTCTTGGAGCACAAATAATTCAATTTTATGATTCTTTATTCAACTTCTTTTTAGCTTTAATAAATCCCAAATTGGATAACAAATGAGAATTAATATATAGGATTTTTATCATTTTCTTTGGATTGTAAGTGTTTCATCAATAATAATTCTTAATTTCCTCAATTTTTTTTTGGAATTCAATTTACTCCCTTGTTTACAAATCGTCATAACTTAAGAACAAAAAAAATCTCATAAATTAGTTAGAGAGAGCAGTTTTTTTATGCAAAGGAAATGAAGGACCAAACTAGTTGGCTTTTATTTTATATATTATACATTTTGAAATTACTCGCATGTTGTTTAGGAAAAATTACAATTTATACGTTATTGACGGAAATGTCATTTACATATGAAGTCATAATACAATGCACTGTGCTAAATAAAGATATTTTTTTATATTTTATTTTAATGATCAAAGAAAGTGATGCAATGACTTTTTTTGGCTAATTGTCTAAGTGAAATCTTAGCAAATTAAATTTGAGTTTGACTAATTTTCTATTCTTGGATTAACAATTTAACTAAATACTCAACCTTGAAACTTTCAATGCTTTGCCCATTTTCAAAAAAAAAAAAAAAAAAAAAAAAAAAACAATGCATTGAAATAAAATGTTAAAGGCCATTTTCCCATCCCAACTTTTTCGTCAAAACCCCAACCAAATCAGGAACTTTTTTCAAGGATGTTGAAGAAAACAATATTATTTTATGTATACTTACATTACACAAGCAAAATAACAAATTCAACTTAATGAAGAGTCACTGCGATATGTTTGATTCCGATGACAAAACATCGGCTTGTTGAATTAAAAGCCAACATATATAGTTAGTCATAATAACGTATTTGAGAAAGAAAGAGAATGAATTAGCAATTTTTTTTTTCCTTAGTTTGACGCTTGTTTGTTATCAGCTAGCGGACATGTCTTCCTCATTTGACACTGATTTTCTCTATGTATATTAATTATTAACCTCTACTGGTCAACTTCGATTGTGATAGCTACCAATGGTTCCACATAATTATTTGCCTTTGACAAGTCTATAGTCAAAGGTTTAGAGACCATCAATGTTGCATGGCTGGTTCCAAAAATATGAAGGTCAAGTTCACTGGGAGGACTTAGTCAGGATATACCACCTTGGTCTTAGACCCCTAATACCTTAATTAATTAATTGGATTCAGAATTTTTATTTTAATTTAACAATGCGAACCCATAAACTATATTGGAATAATATCAAGATAAATAAATAGATTATTAGATGAGTTATTTGATTATGACATATATTAAGTCTTATATGGGATTAATTTAATTAATTTGTTCTCAAAGGCATAAATTATAAATTAAACCCTATAAGTATGAGTAAAATTACCGACTTGATCTCAATATCATCATCATGTTTTTTTTTTTTTTTTTAACAAAAGAGGTTCAAAGTTTAAAAATTTTGAAAAAGGAAAATTTTTAAGTACTAAAAATTGAACCTCAATCTTACAAAAATTCACCTTTTAAATGGATAAATTTAATAAAACCTCTATGTTCTCATCATGTGGCTTTGATATGTTTGTGTTTGTTTGCATTATGTACAGAGCTAATTAAGCACGAAGTTATGCACAATCCTCTTGAGGTTTATAATTTTTAATGGAAAAAAAAAAAGCAAAATTAGTCTGTACGAAATATTATATCAATAAATTAAATAATGAAATTAATGATCACAAATTGATTGGAACCATCTTGGGTACACATATTATTCAAAGAAAAAGAATAAATAGAATTTTGAAATTCATTACAAAGGCAAATAACCAGGGCCGGCTAAAGACCTAAAATTTTTTCAAATTCTAGATTAAGAATATTGATTATTTGTTATTCTTTGCGGTAAGGTTTCCATGTGGTGATCTCATGTCACGAAGCCGCTTCTCCTTAGATAGCACTTCAGCAAATCTGCAGATTATTAGAAGCAAAAGTAAAATATAAGGTGCCAACAATTACATTACATATAATAAATTGTCGAAAACTCGAAATTAGAATAGTTAATTTCTATATATATACATACCTGATAAGAGCCTCTTCATTGGTACCCTGATTAACAAGCTCAAATTTTCCATTATCCAAATTCACCGTGGAAACTGGTTTTTTCAACAATTCTTCCCCAACTTTTACAAGATTCTCCAAGTTTTCTTTTGTAGCAATGTCCACAGATGCGACTGCTCCACATAG
Organism: Durio zibethinus; assembly: GCF_047325235.1. Taxonomy (NCBI): domain Eukaryota; kingdom Viridiplantae; phylum Streptophyta; class Magnoliopsida; order Malvales; family Malvaceae; genus Durio; species Durio zibethinus. The sequence goes on from NC_143181.1 coordinate 2,335,562, forward strand.
TGTATCATCCTGCATTTTTTTTTAATTTACTTTAGGTATAGATCAATTTTTATATATGAATATTTCGGAAGAAAAATAATGAATCTATATATACCTGAATACGGAGATAACTGTCTTCCGATTGAAGTGCTTTGAAAACAGTAGCAAGGTGAAAGTCGACCATGTCACTGCTTGCTTGCATGAAAACATCCATCAATGGAGTGGAATGTTCAGAGGTCAACCATCCCAAGAGACCCCATTCTGCTGCCATGTGAGCATGGTACTTCCCTTCACATTTTTGGGAACCAGTGCCCAAGGATAAAACCTGGAAGCGAGTATAGACGTTTGGATTTATAGCGAAGAAATCAGAACTTCCTCGACTGATTTCTTTTGTCACTTCATTGATGGCTACTAAAGTCTGTAAGAATCGATTAAAAATATATGATTAAGATTTTTGTGAAACTTGTAACACCAACCAATTCCATTACGTTAAAAACATCTAGAAACTTACCGGATTATTAGCAGCAACTCCACCATCAATAAGATGGAATTCTTTAACTTTGCCGGCCGAATCCTTGGTTGCAAACTGATGGGCAGGAAGATAAGTTGGGGCAGCAGAAGTTCCAATGCATATATCGGAGAGCAAAGCATTTTTGCTAGGATTGTACTTCACCTACACAATGATCATATATCAAATAAATGGCAAAGGAAATAAATTGAATTTGTAAGACGTATTGATGAGAAATGAACCTCATAGGAGGAGAAGATTTTTGGCTGGAGTTGTTTGATGTCAAATGTTGGGATGACAACATTTGTCAATGTTTCGTTCAATCGGGTTTCTCCCAATTTTTCCCTCACAATATTGTGCAGATATTTACCATCATATTTCGGGCCAGTTAAAGATTTGACCAAATTCGTAGCTGGGGCAAATGGTAAGCTGTTGTATAATTACAAACAAAATGATGTTAGCTGTAAATACATGATAAATAATATGCGCAAGACATTTATCTCTTTCACAACTACAAAATACAAGGTCGAGATTGGTTACCTATCTTGGGGAAAGATTTTTGGGCAGTGTTGAAGATAGAAATCATTGATATCTTTGGCAGCAAAAAGAGGACGATTGCCCTCATTCGGATTTGGGGTAGTTAGCATGGCAGTCACGAGGCCACCAGTACTAGTCCCAGTAATGACATCAAAATAATCTGCCAGTCTAGCCTCCTCTCCATCCAGCTTCTGTAAATTGCCATAGTGCCAAAAATGAAATTAATTAATATACCAAGGAATTATATCAAAATGTCAACAGCAGTATATTCATATGCACACACCAGGCAAAACTTAGCATTTTTTTTTTCTTCCTACTTAAAAATCCAAATATCAGTGAATATATTCAAAACAATTTTCTCGCTACCTGAAGCTGAGACTCTAAAAAGGCAAGAATAGTTCCGGGGATAAGCCCCCTAATTCCACCTCCATCGATACTCAGAACAGTAATTAAGTTCCCATAGGTGGGAGCTTGAAGGGGTGATTTTGGACTTGCCATAGCAAAATTTTCTTGTGGTATACTTCCCATTATGATGAGAGATCGAGAGTTTGTTGGGTTTGAGGATTTTAACTATGAGAAAATTCTATCGAGAACAAGAATAAGATGTCCAAGCTTTGTGTTGTTTGATGCTCTTGAGGAATGCATGTCATGGATATTTATAGACACTTCCAATTATCTCATCAACTTTGAAACTTTCAACAATGCTTTCAATAATCTTCATCCAAAACAAATCTAAGTACCTAACTCGAGGCTTGCAGTTTCTTGGATCGATCGGCGAAGCTTGGAATGAAATCTCAATATATGTTTTTAGCCACACTGAGCATAACTTGGCTGCAAACCGTTGACCAAATAAACAATTGAAAATTCGAACTTTTAAGGAGACTGGTTGGTTTGAATGGTTCGGATGAATTAGTTCTGAAAGAGTTAACCCAACCATATATTAGAGACCAGAAATTTACTTTTCAAAATCGTCTTTTTCCCTAAGTTCTATCACATTTCTATTTGAATCTTCAACACGTGAGACTCGACAAATTAATGCTCAATTGTGGTGTTTTTATTTCCAGATTCATGGAAAGCCTTCCATTCAAGCAACAGCTGTACGGTTATCGATCGCCATCTAAAACTCTGGACTTAAAGAATTAGTAAGCAATTCTTGAGGAATTATACATAGAGGAAACTTCCGAAAGGAAAAGAAAGTCAGAAAACTCGTCAATGTTGCCTGCACTTTCAAAGGCGACCCTACACGGGCCAATGATCACTGGTGTAGCAATCAGTTGCAATGTCAAACAGTCATGGAAATGAGAAATTTCAAAACAATTTCACTAAATTTAATTTGTGATATAGCTGAATCAAGGATTTGATGGATGCCAAAAATATAAATTGGTTCCAAATTACGAATTTTTCCATTAAATTTTGTAATTTAATACATGTGTGTATATATATACATATAATATATAATAAATGATTGATTTTATTAATAATACGATTACGTGATATAATTTAAATAAAAAAAAAACATATTGACATGGAATAACTATTTTATATAATCATTTCTCTCATCTTCAAGAGTTTTATTTATTTAGTATATTAAGATCACCCTGTTTACAGGTATTTAATTTATTATTTATAGTCATATTCTTGCTTTAAATATGGTTCTATATTTTGAGCGAAGTTATTTCTCAATATAATAATTTTTAAAAAATCCTTTAAACACTTACTAGTAAAATGGGAAAGAATTAAACGAAAATTTTTAGGTAAAGTTCATAAAGTTCTCTATTATAAATAATTAAATAAAATTTAAGATCAAAAATTAAAATTAATAAATTGAAAAGTTTCATTACATAAATCAAATGTATAAAAAAAATTTAATAAATTTTGATATATTTTTTCAGATAAATATTTTTTGTAAAAATATTAACAAAATTTTTATCGTTAAATAAATAGTAATCAAATTTAAATTATAAATAATTTTTTACATACTATTAATTTTTACATTAAATTCTATCAACAATTTATCAATTTTTTTTATTAAAATTTTTATTAAACCATTTTATAAAAAAATTCATAAACTTCACTTTAAAATTTCATTTAAATTTTATACTTGTTAAAAGTTCTAAAAGAAAAGCTACTAGTGAACTTTTTCACAATTTGATCATGATCACAATTATCGAAGCCTTTATGATATCTTCAATACTTTTATTTTATTCAATATATTTTTGGTATACTTATTTATTAATTAATTTTATTAAACGCACAACTAAGTAAATATGGTCGTAAAATGATCTTTTGGCAAAAAAAATTTGATGTAAATGATCCTATCTTATCTTATTGGGTAGATGTTGGGCGAAGCGGACAACCAATCTATGTCCAATCAGCAAAGAGAAGGATGTGGCCTAGGCACATAATTTGAACATATTTTTAGCTACATCAAGCCTACTGGTTCAAACTATTTATTTCAACCCAAATACATCAGCCCATTAATGTCTTCTTGTCTCTTTGGGTCGGCCACACCCACACCTGACGTGCATGGAGTCGGCCCTTGGCTCTTATTTTCAACACAAACCAAAGCATTATTACATGAGTGCTGCTAAATACACTTTCATTTTTTTCCTTCACACCTCAATTTTTTTTTTAATTTTTTTAACTAAAATTATTTAATTACTCTACTCACAATTTTTTTAAATTTTATATCTTTTCAAAAATAGATTTTCAAAAAGCTATAAACCTTTCCAAAATTCATTTCCGACAAGTCATAAAACTTTATGAAAATTTAATTTTTTGAAAATTTATTTCCAGGTTTATAATGTTTTGAAAATTCATTTTCAAAAAGTTATATATGACATTTTAAAAATGAATTTTTGAAAAGTTAAATTCATTTCCGAAAAGATTTATATCTTTCTGAAAATTCATTTTCAGAAATTTATGTGAAAGAAAAAAAATGATTAAGTGATTTCACTTAAAAAAATTTATAAAAAAAGATTGAGATATGAAGAGAAGAAGTTGAGATGCATTTTGCAGTATTTTTATTACAATAGACAGATCTCACATATGTATAATAATAAAGCAAATGTTAAAATTTTTATTCAAAGAAAATAACAATAATTTGAAAGAATCCAATACAAGGCAAAGAATCAAGACTCAAGGCTGGCTAGTCCACCTGAAATTTATTTGAAATTAACTAAAAAAGGTAAGTAAATAAATTGGTTAAAAATACTGCTACTGGTATTATCAATTTAACAATTTGTTTCGTTTCTTAATTTCTGGCAGTGCTTCCACGCGGTGCTTTCATGTCACGAAGCCGCTTCTCCTCGGAAAGCAATTTAGCCATTCTGAAGATGAAGACAATGCAGAAACAGTTCAAATTTAGCGTCAAGAATCAGATAATGGGTACCATAATATAATGTAGAAAGCCGGAAATTATGGCCGTAAATACCTGATGAGAGCCTCCTCATTTGTTCCCTGGTTACAAGGCTCAAGTTTACCAGTCTCCAAGTTCACCCTTAAAACTTGTTTTTTCAACAAATCTTCCCCAGTTTTTACAAGATTCTCCAAGTTTTCTTTCGTAGCAATATCCACAGATGCAATTGCACCCGTTAGTGTATCATCCTGCATTTTTTTCAATCAGTTTATATAGTTAATCTCTCTGGTTAAAACATGTAAATTCTTGACAAAATCGTGACATGGACAACGAATTAAATATATATATATATATATATATATATATATATACCTGGATACGGAGATAACTGTTTTCAGATTGCAGGGCTTGGAAAACAGCAGCAAGGTGATATCCAGCCATGTCACTGCTTGCTTGGGTGAAAACATCAACCAACGGAGTAGAGTGTTCGCTAGTCAACCATCCCAAAACCCCCCATTTGGCTGCTTGTTCAGAATCATACTTCTCTTCGGATTTTCCTGAACCAGTACCCAAAGATATAACCAGAAACCGAGAATAGTCCGTCGGTTTTATTGGAAAGAAGCCAGGGGCGCTGCGTACGATTTCTTTGGTCATTTCGCTTACAGCAACTAAAGTCTGGAAGGGTTAATAAACATGTTAGATTTCATTTTGGGTTACTTGTGATTTTAATTACACTATGATGCATATAGTACCGGATCATTTGCAGCAACTCCAGCATCAATAAGATTGAATTCTTCCACTACACCATTAGAATCTTGGGTTTTAAAATGGTGGGCAGGAAGGTAAGTTGGGGCTGAGAGGTTCCAATGCATATATCCGAGAGCAAAGCATCTTTCCAAGGGTGAATCTTCACCTATACACAATTATACACGGCCAGAGAAAAACCAATCAAGAAATGATCATTTTCTTGCTCTCAATTAATTTCAGTAGGAAAGTTAGTTTTGTATATATATATATATAGCTATTAATAAACTAATTATACCTCATAGGTGGAGAAGATTTTTGGCTGGAGTAGCTTGATGTCAAAAGTTGGGATCACAACGTTGGCCAGTGCCTGGTTCAATCGTGTTTCTCCTAACTTTTCTCTGAGGAGCTCATGCAGATATTTACCGTCATATTTCGGTCCTGTTATAGTTTTGATCAAATTTGTAGCAGGTGCGAGTGGCGATCTTCCATTAGCAACAAAAAGAATCACGTTAACAGTTACATGAGAAAATTAATACTTTAAATTGCATTCATCAACAACTATATGTATTTTTTTTTTCCTGTAATGATTATTACCTGTCTTGGGGAAATATTTTAGGACAGTGTTCAAGATAAAAATCCGTTATATCTTTGGCTGCATAAAGAGGACGATTCTTCTCGTTCGGGGCAGTAATCATGGCAGTCACGAGGCCACCGTTGCTAGTCCCAGCAATGACATCAAAATAGTCAGCAAGTCTCGCCTCCTCACCATCCAGTTTCTATGAACAGACAAGCATAAGATATACTACTATAAGAATTAAGAAGTCTTAATAAAAGGCTATGCATTGTCTACATAGCCAGATATCTTCTTACATATCTTTACTAAAAAAAAAGGCATCATGATCAGCTCCACATCATGAAATGCTTGCATATATGCAGTTAATATGTTTATATTTCCCACTTTAGAAGGTCCAATAAGATCGAAAAGCAAATTTGGAAGAATTAAAGCATATATATTTATATATATTCTACCTGAAGTTGAGCCTCTAGAAAGGCAAGTATGGTTCCTGGTATGATCCCTCGAATTCCACCTCCATCAATGCTAAGAATGGTGATTAGTTCGCCGTGGGTGGGAAGTCGAAGTTCCATGGGGGAGGGAGGGAGGGGAAGATGTGTTTGTATTTTGTTGTTTAATTTGAGGACCTTAACCAAGAGAGATAGAGAGAGCAAAAGAAATGTTCAGTGTTTAATATACACTTTGAGGATTGCATGAGCTGCAATTTATAGACCTAAGTTTGTATTGCCAATTTGACATAATCTACAAGCATTGTCCAAAAAAAACAAACAGTGTCTGCGGCAGCCCTTGCCAAGTTGGATATGGTGGATACATATCATCAATGGCGATGCCAAACAATCGACCATTCCTGAGGAATAGAATAGACTTTAGAAAAAGAAGACAAACCAAAGGTAAAATATAAATCCCAATAACCGTAACTTATAAGGGAAAAAAATTTCATAACATCGTCAAAGTTGACTGTAATTTTGGATGTCGCGCTCTGCAAATTGCATAGGCCAAGCTAAACTGCAAATGCCTCCCGATCAGGTGATTGCTCAGGGGCGGCTAGCGCTACACGCCAGAGGGGGCCACGGCCCCCAAAAATTTTAAACCCTAAAATATATAAATATATTAAAAATTTTAAATTCACCTTTTAAGACACATATGTTATTATTTATTTTTACTTGGCCTTTAACTTATTTTTATGCATTGTAGTTTAAAAATGATTAAAATTACATTATTATTTTACCTATTTATTATACCAATTAATCATTATTTATAAATTAAATTTTTAAAAATCTAGAAATTTATTATAAGAATTAAATCAAAATTATGTCAATTTAATAAAATTTAAATTTTTTTAAGCTTTTCTTTATGATTTTTTTTTAAATGTTAGCTTCTTCATAAAATTTTAAGTCTACAATCAAGTACCAAATATATTTTTTTTTATTTTTAATAAACTACAAGTTCTCTTCATACGATTTCCACTTTTAATTTTAGCTTTAATCTTTTTCTGTAATTAACATACAATTTTTTTCAATACAAGAATTAGATTAAAACCACTTTTTAAAAGTTTTAAAAACATTATAATTTCTAATTTCAAAGTTTTAACTTTATTCTTTTAATGGGTATATTTTACTTTTACTTATTTTGAAGAAAAAAAATTAACAATTGATTTATTCATACTTTTTTAAAAAGTCATTCATAATTTTAAGTAAAATTATTTATTTGATGTATTATGCTTCTTGGTATATTTGTTTATGAATTGATAAAATTTATAATTTTGTAATTTTTTTAGTACATTTCTTATATATATATATATATATATATATATTTAAATTAAGAATATAATGGGATAAATTAATAAAAAAATTAAATTTTAGTATAATATTAATTAATCCCTTCAAAATTAAATGTCAATATGGCCACTGTGATTGCTTTGGTCTGAATGTATATTTTGCAAATTAAGGATTCTGTGTGAATAGATAATATTTTCGATAAATTATGTTGTATCACTTCAAATATGATAAAATGGATGAAACGGGCCGGAATTAATTAATGCAGCTTTATTACTACGTACCTATGTATATATGCAGTTTTTTAAGTAGAAAAAGTCATATCATTTTGGATTTAATGACTTAAAAACTACAAAATATATGAAAAAAAAAATTTCCCTAATGGTAAATTTAGTCATAAACACAAAACTCCAACTACGAAAGGTTCATGCACTGTATAAATCACAATAATCCATTCTTTATATATGAACAAAAAAAAATTACATATGAAAAGTTCCATTCTTAAAAAGAAACTATGAATTGGCTGAAAATATATATATATATATATGACTTGGCTTAATTATGAGAATAGGGATAAACATAAACATCTCAATCGAAAAGCAATGGAAAATGAAAGAATTAATCAAAATGGAATGTCTATGGATATATTCCATGATCAAAACAAAGGCAAGATGAAACAAAATCATGGTCAATTATGCTAGCTTGCTTAACAACAAAAGAGAATTGATGGATTTCTTGTGAATGCAAAAATCATTTAGCAAACCAAGTTTTACAGAATTAAATCTTCCTCGTGACATCTTCAAAGTTCAAATACGTCAGAAAATTTTGATCTCATGATTTGGTATGAAAGAAAAAAAAAAAAAAAAAAGAAGAAGAATGTCTTGTTGGGTAGGGGTGGCGTGATTCAAGTCAGGTCGAGCCAACCCAATTTAGGGCCGAACAAGTGGTAGAAAAACCAGCCCATCAGACCCAATTTATATATCTAGCTCAAGCCCATATATTGGATTTTGGGCCATTTAAATCCACCCACTATTTCTTAAAATTGGACCGGACCGGACCGACATAATGAGCGCTATATATAGTAAGCCTTTACAGCCCAGAGTAATCACGTGAAGTCTTTGTCATTCGTCTTGCTGCCGAGGGATAGTTGCCGAAAGAACGAACGATAATGTCAGGCATGGAGAGATTACAGAGGATGTTCGCCGGTGCAGGAGGCGCGTTGGGTCACCCTCCGCCGGATTCCCCTACTCTCGATTCGTCGGAGCAGGTCTACATCTCCTCTCTCGCCCTCCTCAAAATGCTCAAGCACGGTACGTTTCTATCTCCTGATTAGGGTTTCGCCGCCTTGTAGTTAAAATAACAAAAGCAATCGATGGGTTATTCTACTTTGCTTTTTCTGTTTAGGGTTTACTTCATTAAATCAAAAATTTTAATTTTCTTATCTGCTTTCCATGTATTTGCCTATTGGAAACATGAGCTGTTTCAATTTCAAATTTAGGGTTAAAAAGTTTAAACTTTATAAGGGGTGTTGTGATTATGTTTCTGTTTTTGGTGGATGTGAATATTTTATAGGAAGAGCTGGAGTTCCCATGGAAGTTATGGGTTTGATGTTGGGAGAGTTTGTTGATGAGTACACTGTCCGTGTCGTGGATGTTTTTGCAATGCCACAAAGTGGTACTGGTGTTAGTGTCGAAGCTGTGGATCATGTTTTTCAAACAAATATGCTTGATATGCTCAAACAAACAGGAAGGTAATAATTGTTCTTTAGTTTCATTCATATTAACTTATCATGGTTGTTGGGAATAACTCAAGAATTGAAGAGATAGTATTTTTATGACTTACGATTAGCTGGTTTTGTACTCCTTGATTATATATGTCTCTAGATTGCAAGCTGACCTTTTTGCTTGGTGTTGCAGGCCCGAGATGGTGGTGGGTTGGTACCATTCACATCCTGGATTCGGCTGTTGGCTTTCTGGTGTGGACATAAACACACAGCAGGTGGTGTTTAACCTTTTTGGATAGTGCTACATTATACACATGCTAGTCAACTTGCTATGTTACTATTGCTTAGAAGATATTCATATTCTTGTCAGTCATGAGCTTTAATGTCTTTGGTTGGTGTTAGTATACAAGTCAATGGTCACATCATTCTTTTCTTACAAAGAAATGGGAACACTCTACTTATCTATCTCTTAAATTTACTTTCATGATATTATTTGTTTTATTGGAGTCTTGTTCCTGTACTTTTCTATTCTTTCTTTTTCCTTTGTTTGAGTGGTGGGGGTTTGTTCATGGGTATGGGGTTTGCGTGACAATTCTGTCCTTAATTGATGCAACTATTAGGGCACAATGGTTCCACTCATGTAATGGATAGGAGAGAACAGGTATTTGGACACTGCACTGTATTAATTCTGATTCGTGGTTTTTGGTGACCTCTCTCCCTCTCCCTCCCTCTCTCTCCTAAAGAATGTAGATCTGCCATTATTGTCGATGCTTATTAATAATCAGGTTTGATATAGATGTGGCTGTTGGAAACCATGCTTTATACAATGTGTCAAAGATATTTGAGTATGTCACAGTTGATGGATGACATAAAAGGCTGGAGACATAAATGTATTTTATTGAATATTCTAGTAGTACATATACAAGGTTGAAAAAGTTTCAACGCTTGCTTTTTCATCCATCCTTTGTCAATTAGTTTGTATTTTCCATTTTGATCTTTTTAAGAAGTTCATTTCAATGTTTTATAAGGTTTTATTTTTCTTTAATTATCGTATTAATGAAAGCTGGTCTTTCTGTTGTTAACATCTGCACTGCTTGCAGAGTTTTGAAGCTTTGAATCAAAGGGCTGTAGCTGTGGTGGTGGACCCAATTCAGAGTGTTAAAGGGAAGGTGGTGATTGATGCATTCCGTTTGATCAACCCACAAACCATGATGCTTGGCCAAGAACCACGTCAGACAACGTCCAATGTTGGGCATCTTAATAAGCCATCTATCCAAGTGAGTGCCAAAAGAGTACTGTCTGACGTTCTTTTACATGGGGAATGATCTCATCTCATTATTTTCCATTGTCAGGCATTGATCCATGGGCTAAATAGACATTATTATTCTATAGCCATTAACTACAGGAAGAATGAACTTGAGGAAAAGATGCTGTTGAATCTCCATAAGAAGAAGTGGACAGATGGATTGACACTTAGGCGTTTTGATACCCATTCGAAAACCAATGAACAGACTGTTCAGGTGAGTGAAGGTTTTCTGCAGACTTTATCATCATAGTGTTGGTGTTGACCTGTTTATTGTGTGCTGGTAAGGTATGCATGATTTTATGTTGTCCCTCACTGATGTGAGGTGCTTGAAGACCTTTGGTTTGGAAGTGAAGAAAACCTTTAATAAGTGATAACTTCCCTTGCAATGAATCAATTGAGGAATGCCCAACAAAAAAGGGCTGGCTTTTCAAAATATGTGGGCAATGGTTCTAAATAGTCATAATACTTCTTATTAATAACAGTTGCATTTGGTATGTTGCTCAAAGAGTTCAAATGTGAATGCCAAATAAATTTACTTCCTAATATTATGAAAATTATCTTCTATAAGGCAAAGTTATGACGTTGGTTTAATTTTTTTACGTGCAGGAAATGCTAAATTTAGCTATAAAATACAATAAGGCTGTGCAGGAGGAAGATGAATTGCCTCCTGAGAAGTTGGCAATTGCAAATGTTGGACGACAAGATGCCAAGAAGCACTTAGAGGAACATGTCTCAAACTTGATGTCCTCAAACATAGTTCAGACTTTAGGAACTATGCTTGACACAGTCGTGTTCTAGACTTTTAGCTCTATATACTCTTTTAAAGTTCACTAGTTGCATCTACATGGATGCTATAGATTGTTGGTCAAGTGCACCGTCTTCATCTTTGCGAAAATTCAAAGTGACTATCAAGTTACCTCAATAAAACTGTGATGATTGTTTCTCTCTCTCTCTCTCTCTCTGTGCATACGTGGGAGTGTGAGGATGTTGTTTTAGTTTGTTTAACTTGCTTTTCGGCAGGTTTTGAGATTCTTCATTTCGCAGTTTAGCTTGTTTAATGTGTCTATAATTATTTTCAGTGTTGTCAGATTCTTCATTTTGAAGGGCTAGATAAAATCTTTTAAAAAGGAAAGGCAAGCTTAACAAGTGCCGGTTGCCTGATTTGCATTCGAATTTCTTGCTCAAGAACTCACGTCATGATGGGTTGAGCAACAGGGGTACTATCTTTGAAAATGATTGATTATCCTTCATGCCAATTAAATCATTCTAGAGTGAGCATGATTGATTATCCTTCATGCCAATTAAATCATTCTAGAGTGAGCAAATCTTAGAAAAAGAAGAGAGAAAATGAAATCATGTCGCATGTAGGACACAGACCATTAAAAAAGTACTTTAATTTATCATGATTAATGGAAAACAAATCTTGGCAAACGGGTACTTGGGATGGGAATCTAGCTAGATATCAATCGCACTTGAACTTATTTTATTACAGGATAACCCCATATTTTTCACACTTTCACTCAACAGCTGCCTTCCCTTGGTTTAGGAAAGAAGCCAAGCGTTTGATCAAGCTCTTGGCCTTGTCGCAGTCAGGGTTAAAGATATGGAAGACATGATCCTCACCTTCTGTCTCCATAATCTCTGCCTTTCCCTTCCACCCAGATTTCACCAATTTATCATAATAAAACCTCCCTCTATCCTTGAGTATATCCTTCTCTGCAACAATAACAAGGATTCTATCACATGCCAAGCGTGAAAGATCAGGGGATCCATCCACAAACGGGTTGATTAGCGGATCATCACACCCTTTATCAGATGGACAAACGTATAGCCACCACTTATCGACTAATTCTTTCCTGAACCTATCAGTAACCTCTGATCCAATAGGGTTTGTTCCCCAAAAGTAGGGATGGATCATACCAATACCAAGAATCTTCAAGTTCTGACCCAGATCCGATTCCTTGATCCGCAAAGCCAAGTGGTGTCCAATATTTGCCCCAGCACTATCACCAACCAAAAGCACCTGATCAAGGTCAACATCATCCTTGATCCAAGCCTCATGGTTGCCATCTTCCTCCTTATGGGAAGCTATCCATTGAAGTGCAGCCCAAGAATCTTCATATGCAATAGGAAGAGGATGCTCCGGGACTAACCTGTAGTCGACTGAAAGAGCTATGACGTTAGCCTCAGCAACGAGCTTGTTGAGGCTGGTATGGTAATTTGGAAAGGCTGGCGATGCTACACAAAAGGCTCCACCATGAAAATAAACTACAAGAGGTAGCTTTTGATCTTTACTAGGCAAGTTGGGTCGGTAAATCCTAGCTGAGACGCCGGTTTCGGGTATGATCACGATATCTTTGGATAAAACGTTAGTTTCAGGATCAAGTCCAGGGGGAACTACTTCAACTCCGGCGATTCTCTCAAGGGTTCCGTCTTTGTATACTTTAAGGTAGGGAAACAAATCAAGAGCAACTTCTGAAGCGTTAGAACCCATGTCTTTGTGTAAGAGAGAGAGAGAGAGGAAACTGTAAAGAGAAAAACTGAAATACCGGGAGATCTATGTAAGGGAAAAAACAAAGAGGAAATGCTTAAACAAAAGACTGGGCGATTTAAAACAGCTAAAGTCAGCTATGGCTTTTTAACAAGACAAATATACTTTGCTTATTATATATTGTACATGGAGAGATTAGGCGCAACAAGCTCGATAAAAAAAACCCAACATCCTTTGTATCCTGTGGAAGTTCATCGTGGACCGCGATCACAATCACGTGATTTTATACGATTATTTTAATTCAACCAACCAGCAACATCAGGAGTTCATTGCCACTGACCTTAAGACCAAGTTAGACGTTTTATAATAATTTTTTTCAGTGTCCACTTTCAACCGTCCACTTCTCTGATCTATGGGGGATTTGATTACTTTTGACAAATGGATCATGTGCCATGAATGCACCCAACCTACACGCAAATATTCATTTTTCATGGCAAGCTGCTTTATTCAGCGTTAGTTTTAGCAATAATCAAAATAATCACCAACTTTAGGCTTCGTTTGTGGCAAGGGACTAATGCTGTTTTAAGAGATCCAATGTCATGAGAAGCGCAGTGACCCATCCAAATGCACTCCTAGTCATACCACATATTCCATTGTGATCATTACTAACTTTACTCTCAAAATAAGAATCATGAAATTTTGATGTAATTTGACTATAATCCGAAACTTTAGCTTAATGAAATGTCCTTACTACCGTTCAAACTTTAGTTCTAGAAACTTTAAAGTAGCCTGAAATTTGGAGTCAACAAAAGCAGCTGCAGCGAGGAAATCTCAACAAAGTGCAAATATATACAATTATCGAATTACGTGAATTTTACAAGGATAGGAAACCTTTTTTCCGTTCAATTTTCCTATAAATAGGACAAAAAATATGTATTTTAAGTTGAAACTTTCAAAGCATAGGAAACTTCACTTGAAAGGGATGCAAATTAAAGAAATTTATAAATGGAGCATAAAAAAACCAAGTGTGCTTATTTCTAATGGTTTTGTTTTTGTTTATAAGAATAAGAAATGGCTTTATTTCGTTTTTTTTTTTTTGAAAAAAATAAAGCCGACCATGAGGAATTAAGTTGTTGAGAGCCTTTTGCTTATTTTTATGTTTAGAATAATATTTTTTCTCTCTCAAAATGTTTATCATATATTTATTTTTATAGAGTTTAAAAAAATTAATTTAAATATATTTAATATTAAAATTTAAAATTTTTTATAAAATTAAAATTCTATGATTTTTTAATATCAAAAAGTAAAAAAAAAAAACAAAAAAAATTTTAAAAAAAGAGTTTTAAATATTAAAAATATATATAATTTCAAAACCATTTCACAAAAAAAAAAAAGATAAATAAAAATAATGATATAGATGAAATAACAATAATGTAAAATTTTTGTGATGTATACACGCAATTGCCTGTATGCAAATTATTTAAACTGCATAATTAACCTAATTTCTAACCAATAACGTATTGTTTTAATTCTGATTTTAAATTTTAAAAAAAATATTTTTAAGAGGTTCATTAATATTTTTTTGTATAATTTTTCCTTTTTTTTTTTTTTTGGCCATTAATGACTTATTGTGATTTTGACTTGCCCGGGGTAATGAAAAGTCGTATAAATCTTGCCACCCCACCAGTGCAGAAAGTCACACTTCCCTGTTAATTAGCCCTTAACGATTGACTGCAATAAAGAATACAAATGTGCAGTTCGCTGACATGGTATCTGGTAAAGTTTATGTTATCTGAAACTTGATTTTTGTAAGAAAAAATTACAATTCGAGGATACAATAAAAAATTTTAAAATTATTAAAAAATATTTTTTAAAATAATTATATAAATTAATTAAAAATCATATATAATTAGGGTTGACAGTCTAATACGAAATTGATGAGTTTCGATTAGATTCGATTTTATAAGATCAATTTTTTTTTAAATCAAATTTTAAGTCGGATAAACTATTATTAAAGAAAAATCGAGATCGAGTCAAGTTTGGATTTTAAGTAAACTCGATCTGATATGATATTATATAAAAAATTATTTTTAATTATTTTTAAATTTTTAATTCATATATTTATATTTAAAAATAATATTTTGATTAATTTCGAATTAAATCGAATCAAGTATAATTTATATAATATCATATTCGGATGTAACAAAAATAAAAAAAAAATTTAATCGAATACGAAAACAAATTTTATGATTATAAAATTAGATCAAATTCAAAACAAATAAAAATCACTCCAATCCAATCCTTTACCAATCCTATACATAATTAACCCTCATGCTACATTTAAGAAGAGATTAATGAGCTCACAAAATTAACCTAGTGAAAATATGTCTACAAATTAAAACTTGGGATATATAATTTGATTATTTTTACAAATATAATTTTATAGCCACAAGTTTCAATCTAATTACAAATATAATTTTGTTCTTAAAGAGATAATCTTCAAACATTTTTAACTTTTAAAAACTTTAAATTGATCACAACCATTCAACAATTGGAGTACACTTTATGATCTTATTAAAAAAAAATGTTATTGCCTTTGACTAATCAAATTTTGTAATCTTTTACTATACTGATTATTTACCTGAAAAAATCTAGGAATCAATTTTTCTCTTTGAACTTTGTTTTTTTATATAAAATATATTATAATTTAATATTTAAATATTATAATTTAAATCTAAACATCGAAAATTTCGTTCAATTCAATTGTTTCTTCATTTAAAGTCTTGAAAGTTGAAATAACTTGTCCTGGATTGAGAAAATTTGAAGCTGGCTCATCATGTGCTGCTGGCCAATTTGAATAACGTGAATCTGACTTTCATGCTCACTTACTATCAGGGTCTTGTCTTTTCTTTTAATTCAAGTATCAGTCGTGTCGGCGATGAGGGGATGCTTTAGTTTGCTATCTATGTCCAACTTTGTCCACGTTTCAAAAAATGAACCTAAATTTTTGGGGTTTTTTTTTTTAAACAAAAAATAATATCACATTCTAAATTACTATATAATTGTCACTAAATTTGATGTCTTAACTCTTAACTTATAAAACTACAGGCAAGTTGAGTTTAATTTAACCTTAATTTGTTTTCACTTTTAGACAATTGGATTAAAAATATTTTAAAATCACTGTTCAAATTGCAAAATGTGTATATGACAATGGAATTTATTATCTATGAACAGTTTATTCAATAGTACTGTGGAGTCGATTCTAAAATTCTATATATCAAATTCGAACTTTAATTGTAATTTAAAAAATAAAATTTAATAAAACTTATTAATTCTACAAATGGAATTAAAAATCAATCTACATGTATCAATTTTTTTTAATTTATTTTTTTATTTTTTAATATATTCAAGGGTATGTGTATATCATCTTATTAATTTTATTTATAGAGTTTAAAATATTCGTTAATAATGAACGAAATAATTGATTATATATAATTTTAATTTAATATAATGTTGAATAGTATAAATGTAAATAACTAATCTTAATACATTGAGCTAAAATATTTTTAAATATCACAAAAAGCCAAACCTTTTTAGCAAATAAACTCAATTTATAATAAAAGTAAATTAATAATATCATTAAAATGGGAATTAAAACAAATCATGATTTTAGCGAAGAATCCAATAATAATGATCAGAAGAAAGGAGGCATATCCATATTGTAAAAAGCAGCTAACCTAGTGATGAAATCCTAGGCTTTATCACACTCCAAATCATACAAGTGAAACCCATGATCCTGCCGTTCTGTCTCCATAACATCAACTACGCCCATCCACCTACAGCGGCCCAAAGCCTCATAACAAAGCCTCTCTCTATCTCTTAGCAAATCCTTCTCAGCCACACACACCAAAACCCTCTTGCACCCATGCCCCACCAAGCTTGGACCATCACTGTTGACTAGGTAAACCATTGGGTCATTTTTGATGGGCCGAGAAATGGCAATTACCCATCCAAAACTGGCTTTCTACCCGGTTCCAATGCCTCTGAACCAATTGGATACCATCCCCAGAAATATGGGTGCACCAATGTGATCCCAAGAAGCTGCACGTTTAGCCCAAACTCGGGGTCTCCAGCAACAGTAGCCAAGTTGTGAGCAATGTTGGCATCAGCAAACCTCAGGCCCTTCGCTGTTACAATATGAAATTATTGAAGAGCAGCCGAAGAATCTGGTTATAGCTGCGTAGACATATAAAGTTTTCGATGAATCGTTCGTAACTTTATTTCATTTTTGTTTATTTATATTTATTTATTAAGTTTAATAAACAATTTTAAGTAATATTTTTATATTTATTTATTAAATAAATTAAATATGAAAAAAATTTTATTTGATTTATTTATATTTATGAATAAATTTATTTAAAGTTTATTTAAAATTCATTTATTTATTATTTTTTGCTATTTGTTTATAATAATAATAAAAAAATTATATTTTTATCTTTTACTTTGTCATATTTTAATATTTATTTATATTCATTTAAGATTTATTTATTTAAATTTATTTGATAAGCTATTCTTGAACAAATTCATTAAAAATTTCAAAAAAAGCTCATTTAATCCTTTTCAAGTTAATATTTTTAAGTTTTAATATCTTTTAACTAATTTTAACTAAGTTCAAAACTCAACTTAATGTTGCATCATTAATAAGTATATATTACATATATTAAAATCAATAATAATTTTTATAAAAATTATTATTGTAGATTAAATTTTGATAGACAAAAAAAATGATCATTAGTGATAAAAATGAAATTTAGCTATTCAACATCCCACGTCAAAAGAACAAAAGTCATGATTTCGATAGAAAGAAGTGCTCCCCAACATCCCACATCACAAGAACCAGTGAAAGCGAAGAGCCATGCCCTTGGTCTCTATAAAAGGAAGTCCTCCCATGCATCTTTTATGTATAAGTCAATAGTCATGATATTCTAGACATTGGCATTTTGTTGGCTTTAAGATCAATTAAATTTTTTGAGCTTACGCTGCATTCTCTCAGCTGAGCTCGGACAAAGACTTTTAGTTCATTTAAAATTTGGCTTCTTGTTTTAGGGATTTATTTAGCTTAGCTTATCCGAATTTGATTTGTATATTTGTTTGTTTGGGTTATTGTACATGAACTTAATTGGTTTATTGTATATAAATATATTTATATATATGTTTATAAATACATACATTTATATATATTCATAAATATTTTTATTTAATGTTTATGAATGAATTTATTTAATTTAATTAAACTGAATATGAATCAAATAAAAATATTTTATCGTTTAAACAAACAGAGTTTGAATGAATAAAAATATTTTTTATCGAACGTAAATTAAATCTGAACATCTTTAAAAATAAATAAATAATTTAAAGATATATCTTTATTTTTTTATATTCGATTCATTTACGACCCTACTCGTAAGCTATAGGGATAGATTAAAGTGTTCAGTAGCTTTTCTATAGTTCACAGAAACTGCAATCACATTAGCTTCAGCTACGAAAGCGTTAAGGTAGCTATTATACTTTGGAGTAAATGGGGATGAGACACAAAACGCTCCACCATGGAAATAGACAAGGATAGGTAAATTTTGGTTAAGGTTGGTCAGTTTTAGAAGGAAGAGACGAGCAGAAACGTTGGATTCAGGGATTATCATTATGTCTTTGGATGAAACACCGGTTTGCGGATCAGTTGGTGGCAGGACAAAGTCAGTTTCAATGAGTCTTTCAACACGGCCATCTTTGTTCACTCTAATAGTACCTGGGAACTCAGTAACCAGTTCCGGTTTGCTAGAATCCACAGGAAGAAAGACGAATGAGGGATGAAGTTGGGCTTTCATATTTTAATTGGAGTTAACGTTTGTATTTATAGAGAGATGTCATGTCAGACACGCAATTGGTTGCATTGGCAATGCTTTTAGCTTAATTGAGATGAGGTGGCACAAATCCATCGAGCTTCTTATAAAATTTGCTTCTGATTGATTGCCGGTTAGCTTCAAGTACAATAATGCATCAATGTGACGACTGTTTAGATTAAATTGTATTTAGGATGATCACGGTAAGATCGGGTGAATTTTTATTCGTCTTGAATATGATTCGATTATATATTTATAAAATTTAAATTTAATTCAATTTAAAGATTTTTTTTAATTTTTTATATTTAAATTTGAATTATTATTATATAAATTATACTCGATTTAATTTGAAATTAATAAAATATTATTTTTTAATATAAATAAAAATTTATATAAATATATATAAATAAAATTTTAAATAATTAATTAAAAATAAAATTTTTAATATATATCGGGTTAGATTAGGTTAAATTTATCTAAAATTCCACTTCAATTTTTTCTTATTATTACGTGATCTGATTTGAAACTCGATTAAAAAAAAAATCAACTCTATAAGATCAAGTAAGATTGAAACCGTCGGGAGCAAGATTGCCAACCCTAATTGTATTTGATTTGATTTTTTAAAATAATATATAATATTACGAATTTTTTTTAATTTGATTTAAATTTGAATTGACTTTTTTTTAAATCAATATGATTTCTATTTGTTTGGTTTTGTTTATTAGTTTTTAAATTTTAAATTTTTTATATATTATTTTAATAAAAATTTCAATATAATTAAATAAATTTATATAAAATAATTATTTTATTTTATAAAAATTTAATATATGTATAAATCAGTAAAAATATATAATTTAGTTCAATTCAATTTTTTTTAATTTTTTATATCTCAATATGAAATTCAATCTAAACTTAATATATATATTTAATATTTAAATTTAATTCAAACTAAATAAAAAAATTAATTTAAATCGAATCAAACACTATAATTTCAAACTATTTTTCAAATTTTTGTTTTTTTTCCTTCACCTAGCATCAACAGTCATACGGTCAGTTTTCATTAAGCCCACCAGAGTTTAATAGGAAAAAGAAAACAATAGCCCATTTGGGTCTACAGATATCCTGTTTATAGTAATTGAGGGACCAATTAGTAGCCCAAAGCACAGCCCAAATTTGTGAAAGAGAATGATCTATTAAGAACGCTTTGTCGTGTCAAAGTTTGGTTATGATTTGCTAAAGCCTCCCAGTGGCTGGTTTTCTTTACAGTTTTTTCTTTCTGCCAATCTGGTTAAGCCAAAAGCCTCGAGAGAAATGGAGAAGATGGTGGTGTTGAGATCCATTTATAGAGCAGCATGTTTGAGATCTTCCCTTTTTGCAACCGCCACCGCCGCCGCCAATCAAAACCGCCACTTTGGTTCCCGGAGTTTCTTCTCTGTCTCATCACCTTCCGCCTCTAATCCACCCAGAAACCTCCTTTCTGGTACTTTTCTATTCTTTTGGATCCTTATTTTATTGCCCATTTCTCGTTTTCAATTATCTTTGGAATCGCCTGAGTTAATTGAAGTAGATTTAGTAACAATAAATGTTAGCTGAGGCTTATAATGATTACTTTATTATTTGGCAAAAAAAAAAATGAATGATTACTTTATTATTGTATTTCGGGGTTTCAAAATTGTAGCTTTTTTGTTGTTACCTGTCCAAGATTTGAACTTTACTCCTTAAAGGTTGAAATTAAATTCTTTACGACTTCCTTAGGGTTGTGATGGTGTGTTTTATTGTGTTCTTATGTTGGAATTCTTGTCTGTTGTTTTTTTATTTTAATTATTGTTTTCATCATGAAATATATTCATATCTCACAGATATTATATGTGTTTCTCCTGTATTTTTCAAATCAAGAATCTGATAGCAATTGAAATCATTTTTAACTGCATAGAAAGGGACTAAGAGAGGAAGTTAACTTTTTTGCTTCTATTCAGTGAAACTTGTCAAAATTTTCACAATCATATTGTATTTGTGACACTGCATGTTATATCTCCAACTGAGTATGTAAATTAATGTGTGAAAATTTTTGCGTAAGAGCAATAACACTTGTTACATAAGTAATTCATTTTACCTAAGAGTATGGGTGTATAAAATTGCACGGTGATACTGTAGCAAAATGTTAGACTAATATTTTCCAGTTGCTTCATCTCCTTATTATTACTATTACTTTTAGAACAACTACTAACAACTGCTAGTGAATTGTGTAGCGTGTTGTAACTTTTCATGTTACCAACTTGTATCAAGTTCATCATATTTTATTCATGATTGAAAATACACAGGTGGCAGGTCTTCCTTTGCATTGAGATTATGTAGCATGCGCTATATTAGTGAAGATGTAACTCATATGCCTGTCATAAAAGACCCTGAAGTTCAGAATGTTTTTAAGGACTTAATGGCTGGAAGTTGGGATGAGCTTCCCTATTCAGTTGTACAGGATACAAAGAAAGCTCTGTCCAAAGATACTGATGACAAAGCTGGCCAGGAAGCTTTGAAAAATGTTTTCCGCGCTGCTGCAGCAGTTGAAGAGTTTGGTGGTGTTCTAATGAGCATGAAAATGGAACTTGATGACAGCATTGGACTGAGTGGAGAGGTATTTCTATAAGGCCCTGATGATTCTTTTATTTTTTTTGTCTCATTATCTTGGTGTTTGATGAATTGAATCTTTTTTGTAGAATGTAAAGCCTTTATCAAGTGAGTTTGTGGATGCACTTAACACAGTTTATCAACGATATACAACTTACTTGGAGGCATTTGGTCCTGATGAAACCTATTTGCGAAAGAAGGTAGAGACAGAGTTGGGATCAAAGATGATCTACCTAAAGATGAGATGTAGTGGTCTTGGTTCTGAGTGGGGAAAGGTACTAGAACAATTTGCACCATATTTATAGATTCAGTTATGACTGCATGATCCTCCTTGAGGATGTATAACATGGTTTATAGTAATTCATTTACTTCGTTTCATTTTCATGTGATTCATGGTTCAGTGTGACAGAAGAGAATGAGGATTGGGGTTAACTTGCCACAATGGTGAATAAGATGTGAAAAAAACTAAGAAAGTTATCTGAGGTTATATGTACGAATTGCCATTTGTTCTTGCCTGATATGTGCTTAAAATCCTAACCGTCTGGTGTTCTAGAACACCAAGCAGAACCCTGGGCCAAGATTAAACTGTTTAGATCATACAGTCTATAGTAGCCGTTTTCAATCCATCCTCATCCACCAAGATTTATAAGGGAAGCAAGGAAGTAAACAGATTTATTGGCCTATAGTTTTTCATTGCTGCATTTATAATATTTGACAGTGGCACTCATTGTTGCATAAACACTGGGTGTAAATTCTGATTCTTATTTGCTTTTGTATTCCTTTACAAGTATTTTGAGAACTATAAATAATGGCAATTTTGCTTTTGGTTGCTTTCATTGCAGATTACTGTTCTTGGAACCTCTGGACTTTCTGGATCTTATGTGGAGCAAAGAGCTTAACATTAAGTGTTGAGAGAGTCCAATATCACTGTGAACTTCATTCTGTTTTAGATCATGTTTCTGAATAGTTGGAGACAGCTTGGTGTCGTTCTCCTGCAAAAACCTTTCCGGTTGGAGTTGCTTGGCAGCTAAATAAAAGGATTATCTTTGTCAACAGTAAATCAAAGTGTAACATCATTTTTCTTATGCTTTTTTTATGGAAAAATTTTCTCAACCATAATTCTTTCCTGAGATAATTACAAGTTAAAAAGAAAGGTTTTTGCTTCTCCAAATGGTCCAAAATAAAATGATGTTCTTCTTGTTTGGAAGAGTTGCCAACCAGTCCTTTTCAAAACCTGCGTGTATTTGCTACTTTCATTAGATTCTACACTGCTTCGATCATCTATATTAAATAAAACGGAGTTTCACAATGGTAAGGCCTCGAAACTCATTCTTTTAGCAGGATTGTAAATGTAAATACTTCCCTGAAGAAAAAACATAAACAATGGAGTGGGGAGAGAGAGAAAGCCATGGTCCCTGACCCTGTCCGAGGTTGCTAATTGTAATCACCGGAGAGAGATGGTGAGACAACTTATCTCCATAATTAACCTTTTTATTCTTTGACTGGTTACCATTTTGTATGCTTCCAGTATTTAGAAGAGGAAGGAATTTGCTTCCATTGCCAGGACTAAAACAGAAAAAAGGAGACACAAAAAGAAACTCTAAAACATAAGTGAGTTGGGGCGAGGGTGGGGGGGGGTTTCATAGATTGGGAGATTAGGCTATGTTTAAACATACGGAGTCTTGGCTAATCTCTTGCCTTTACGCCAAGACCAAGACTCAGAAGGGGATTTGGGCAGAGGTGGGAGTAACACAGCCTTCCTGCACAGCCCAAATGGCCACCCCTCACAATGACAGAATTCCTGAATGATTGATCGCCTTCGAAAATCCTGGAAATCAAACTTCCAAATGTCTGGTAAATCAATCTTGTTTAAGCTTGAACAACGGGAAAAGTTTGTCTTAGCCGATAGAAAGGCTTCCCTGCTCACAGCACTCGAAGAGAAGGAGAAACAACTCCCAACAGAAAAGAATTCCTCTCTTTCATCTGCTTCATTATCCTTGTCTCGTCGTTTGGCGTACTTTGAGGTTATAAACAGCTCCCCTGTTGATGGAGATAATACCCAGGAAAAGCTTTCTGATATTAGACTAGGCCTGCGCTTCATCTTTTCCATTGCTCGATTTCGAATTTCAGAAACAACAACCTGTAAAGAACATCTCAAACAATATCAGCAACTGGAAAAAAAAGCTCAGATATTGGCAGTGAAATGAAGATAAAAGACTAGAAAAATCATCTTTGCTGCTAGTTGCTAGTTAGTACTTCCGATTCATCTTCGATGTCACTTGAATAATCTTCCTCTGGACATGAATTCGACAGCCGTCCATCGCTTATATGGCAATTGGAAAATGCTTCCTTCAGAACTGTAGCTAGGAACTTGCATCTCTTAGATTTACGGGGCTGCTCCTCCTGATAAAAGACGCTCATGTTGGAGAAAGCAGCTGTTTGGAAGTGGCAAATTGATCTATAAGATACTGACTTCATATTATACATGTATTTATAGAACATTGATTGTTATAGTTCATTCTTTGTTTTGATGTTGAAATTGACCTGTTCGTGTTGATAGTGCCCTCCCAGCTTACTGAAAATACATGGATTCTTATTCTTTGGGGTAAAGACTAAGTTAAAAAAAAAAAAAAAGGGCTAGACAGATTAACAAATGTCACTCAAAATCTCACTTGTCATCTGATGGTCATCAACTGGGCTAAAAAATTCCCTATGGAGACCCTCAAAACTGAATTGTATTTCTTTTGGTTTTTCCATAGATAGTTCCTTTAGAGTAATTTACAAGTTTAAGTTCTAGCAGAAGTCCTGGTGAAAACTGAGACATGGTACCTAACAATGACGCCCAGTATCGGACAAATTCTTGATTCTGAATCTAAATGTAGTCAAATCATGAAATAAAAAAAACGAACGTACCTAAATAAAACTTGTAAAGAATTTGGTTGAGAGTGCAGCAATGTTTTCATGAACAAACAGATCTGACAACAGTATTACATGTGGAAAACTTGATCAAGATCTAGCAGTAACCGAGTTTTATATCCTTCCTGTGATCAACTTAACTTTCTAGTTCCTTCTCTTCCTTTTTTTTTTTTTAAATCCCTGACAGCAAATGGCAATCTAAGCAGGTGAGGTTGGCATGATGCTCGTGATAATGGTCAACCGGCATTAACTCGACTAGGAAAAGAACTCATCTCAAGGGGTTAGTTTTCGGCCATTTTAATGGAATCTTGGTGGTGATGTCACGAGACAGAACCAAAATTACAGGACGAGTGTGTTTTAAAGCAACTTCATGAATTTGTTAATGGCACCTCCTCGAAAGAACAAGTCTCCATACCATACGTGCAGTGGTAAAGGTAACAGAGAGACAAAAAGCTTCACAGAACCAAATGATGTGTCTGCACCATGAGTGGGGTATTATAGCCAATTATGATGATAGTGTCAATAGTGAAACAGCTGTTATCAGCGGCCATTGTCCCATCAATGCTTGAGACTATATTAAAATCTAAAGTTATTAATCCGATTAGGCTAAACCAATCCTCCTCTCAGCTTCTTGTTTGACTTGGAAGTGGGGGGATGGGGGCTTGAAACTGGTAATTACTTAATATATGAACTCTATCTTTCAAGCAAAAAAAATGGGTACACAGAGCCAGCAGGTAGGCAATGTCCAATGATCCTCTTTCAAGTTTCAACCTCGCCATACACGCACCCACACCCTAAAAACCTAATTTTCTTGCTCAGCAATGCCATTGGTTAAATATTTTATGTAAAAACAGAAGAATAAACAATTATCTCTTTTACAATGTAAAAGTTAACAGAAAGTAATCTGGTATGATAAACATCGTGATCACATTCCTAAATACTTGCATCTACGCCCAACAAAACTAAACCAGCTTAAATTCCACTTCCAGGCTCCAGCAGGTTCTGATACCGAGGAAGGAGCAACGGCAGTGAGAAGGTTGCTGCATCTCTACCCTCTTTGCCCTGAGATGTGAATCACCAAGAAGATGCCCCACCCAACTGCACAGGATGCCAAGATATGATTGGACAGGCCAACTATTGCACTTGTCAAGCCAAAAGAACGAGAGAAAATCATTTCCAACCTCAGACAAAGTTTAATGAATGGAAAAGGCAACATGATAGAGACGAAAGCAACCAATAATGACTAGCTTTGTCCAGTGCCACCTAATTTAGAAGGAAACAGCAAATTAGAACATATAAAAAATTATATAAAAAAGCTAACAAGAGAAAATCATTTCCATAACCTTTGAATGTTAGAATCCATTGTTTAATGTTTGTTTCATCTTTCCAAAAATAATTCCCCTAAGATTATGCAATAAAATTAAGCTTAGTGATTGAGTTGTGTGCATATGAGGCTTTTTGATAGTTTTTACGAAGTTATAGCAAGTGATTATAGTTTATGTATTACTCCACCTTGAACAACAGAAAATAAGAATTTCGCCTTAAACAGGACAGTTGTATCAAAACAGTTTAACTCAACTGCAAGTCTGCAACTCCTAGGAAACCTCATAACAGTCTTTTGAATTGTCTTGGCACAATAAATAGTTTACAATTCTTTGACTCAGCATCACTTGATGCCATCTAACTTTCTCGAGAAATTTTGCAAAAGTAACCCAGTCAAGGGGAAAACAGCAGCACAAGCACACCTAGAAGAAACTTTGCCAGAATTAACTTAGCAGCCCAAAATTGAATGGATATGAAAGTTTAGTACCACCTATTCAGCTATAGCATCTCTATTGATATACATCTTTCTTTTTTTCCTGTCCACTCATCAGAAGATAGTTTAAATAGTCAACTATATTATCTAGTTTTTCACATATAAACTTAATTATGTTATCTTGATGAATTAATTGATCTAAATTCAACTATAGATAATCATTCATATTCTTTTTACTTAATGAGAAAGAACCTCATAATTGGTTACAGAGATGCAAAAGCATCTAAAAAATGGCAACATGATGAATTAGTACTAAAGCAATCTTTTAACTGAAATTTGATTGAAACATTGAAAATTAAGTTAAAAAACTCCTTAGTCCTTACCAATATTGGTCAGTTTGAAACAGAAGATTTTTGGAGTTGCTGAGAAGTGAGAGATATAAGAGACTGAAGCTTGACAACAGCAGAGGCTTTCTCAGGTGGGCATTTGGAGAGAGAAACATTCAAAGAATGAAAAGCTTCATCAAGCTTGCCAGCAGCCAATGCGGCACATCCAGCTTTATAAGACTCATCAGCCGTCCGGGCATCATACTTGGGCGAATCGTGACCATTTTTTCTCGACAAAGATGAAGATGGGGAGGTCAAGGAGAGCTGTAGCACGTGCATATTCAAGACTAGTAATAGCTGTGTTGATCTCAGCCATGAGACACTCAGGTGTCAATGGGAAAGTCTTCACTCCATCAAAGACACTGAAATGAGAATTTCCTTCCCCAGAACCCATCTGCTTTTTCCAAGAGCCTTTTCGTCAATGACCCGGGCTTAACTTTCCATTTTGATCGAGTCTTAGTAAATTTCAATCCTTCAAAAACCCAACATTCAATGAATTAATCAAGTCCAAATTACAGAATTAACTATCTTTAACGTTTATGCAAAAACGAGATAAGTTCTGGAACCTGTTAATATTTTTAGGAAGAAAATACCAAGCTCGAACTGGAATCTAATCATGTTCGAAGAGGAACAAGAAGAAACAGAAACACTAACCTTAAATATGAAATCTGGCCTTCGGATTTGGGTCAATTAGTTTGAGAAAGAAAGAAAGCTTGTTCACTCCGACAGCTAAAAAGGTTAAAGCATTTATCGACGTCTCGTGGTGCAGATCTTTTACTTTCCTTTTATGTAATTTTCACTTCCCTTCTTTTCCAACAATTCTTCATCACCCGTTAAATCCCTTTTAATTATCCATTAAAAAACAAGGTTTAAGTGACTTTTAGAATGCAGAAATCGTCCCAAACAACCGGTTCGATTGTTTTGGCCTTTGGGATTGGCGGATCCTCTTTTGCTCTTTTTTTCTGGCTTCTTGGTTTGGTTGCTTACTACGCATTAGCTTTGGACAGTTACTATATCCAGGGCAACCCTCAGGGCACAGAGGCATTTCATGGTGAGCCCCGGGTCACGGCCAACAGCCAAGCCGCTTAATTGGTGGGGAATGCGGTTAGCAAGGACTTAAATTCTCTGCTCAAAGTCAAAGAATTAAAATATCCATTTGTTACCGAGAGTCAGGACCAAATCCTATGTTGCAAGTTCCATCCTCCTTCGTCAGAGCGAGCATGCCTGATTTTCACATAAAACAGTACCAAACCTAATCAAATTCTGATAGACATATTCCCAAAAATCAACAAAGAAACTTTCCTCAAGCTTGTTCACTTAGTATAATGTTTCACAACAAAGAATATCTTCAACTGCCTCCTATGGTTGTCATAGATGCAAACAGCTTCACTT
This sequence comes from Durio zibethinus, assembly GCF_047325235.1. Taxonomy (NCBI): domain Eukaryota; kingdom Viridiplantae; phylum Streptophyta; class Magnoliopsida; order Malvales; family Malvaceae; genus Durio; species Durio zibethinus. The sequence continues at coordinate 2,363,532 of NC_143181.1, forward strand.
CATATCTAAAGCTTTCCTACGACAATTAAAAGAAAAACTTAACATCAATCAGAAGTGAAAAATGGAAAACCAATCACAAACAATCATCACTTGGAACTTTAATATCTGGATTTATTATCAGCCGAACAAGCAATGAACAAGAACCACAAGGAAGAACAACTGATGCTGGTAAAGCATCAGGGGTCCTTAAAAATATCTCGGTCCCATCCCTCAACAAATTGTACCCCATTTCACCCAACTCCAAAGAATCGACTGAGAAGTGATCACCGCATCGGCACTGGTAAAAGAGCTCCATGACTTCTCCGGTATCTTCAATCATCATATCATCTAAGCCAATATCTTCTGAGGCCACTACATTCTGTCTTGAATCTCGCAGCTCGCTATCATAGACCATGCGTGACTTGGGGTCACTAAGGATTTCCCAAGCCTTCTGTACTCTCAAAAATCTATCTCCTGATTCATGATCAGAATGTAATTTATCTGGATGAGAATTAAGGATAGCCATTCGATAACTTGTTCGAATTTCTTCATAGCTTGCATCTTCCTTCACAGACAGAACATCATAGTTAGTTTCTCGGATGGGGTTACTTCCAAGAATCATGATTCACCACCACTTGTTGCAATACAGATATCACTGCAAATACATAAAAACAGATTTCACACAAGGTTATTTACATTTATTGACAAGAAACCTTAGAAGAAACTATAACTTCACAGTTCAAAAGTAGACTTCATGTTTTTCGATCTACTAAACACTGATAATGGATGATTTTTTAGTATCACGGAACCTCCCACATCCGCTTCAACTATGAAGGGCATTGAGGGCGGTATTCAAAGATTAAAGGGTTAGTTCATACTACTTCATAATGACTTCCCCAAATTCAGACCTTCACAATCAAATAACAGATACAGGAAAGACAAAAATTTCACCAACACGAATTGTTCCTATTATTAGAACCACTGTCTAAGATCCTTTTAACTGAAACTTATGTCTGATTTTCAAGAGTACTCTTAAACATAACATGACTATAATTATGACTGAAATAATCCTCCAAGGAAAAGAAACCCTAAAAAGCAGAAATTTTTGCATCAAATTGAGCATGATAGATGAAACAACAACCAGCAATTAAGAGATTGAGGAAAAAAAACATAATTATCAATATGAGATACATTAGACAATTAACAGTGAATTAAGAAGTTAACACTATCAAATACTCAATTAACCAATTAAAATAGCGTTGGAAAGCTTAAAAAAATGAAAAGGAATTGGCCCCAAAAGAAGAAGAAATCAAACCAAAATCAGTTAATCTTAACGATTTGATAAACCCCAGACACACATAAAGAGTCGTTGATGCGAACTATTCCTCTCCTTCTCTCTACCGTACTTGGCTGCGGCGCGCAGGGCTGAGGACAAGGAGATACGATACACAGAGAACTGTGGGACGTTTGTCGTTTCGGTTTTATACTTTTGCTCTGGATGAGTTTGGGCTGGGGCCCATCCACCACCATTTGATTGGGAGGCTCATGAAAGTTGAAATATCCATGTTCTTTTTAAAACCCCAAAGCCCGTAAAAAGCAAAAAATTTTTACATGATTTAAAAAAAAAATATCAATAGTAATTGGATTGTTTTAAAATTAAAAAAAAATTACGCCATAATTTTTAATGAGTTCGTTCTTTTCTTAGCTGGTATAAGAATGTTATTAGCCATATCAATTCTGATTCAAACTTGAAAAATTCATCCAATTAAATTCACCTGAATTAAAATCCGATTTGATCATTAACAAAATTCTACCTATAATTAAAGGGATTGTAAAAAAATTTCACATCCCATTACAGCAAATCGTTTTGCTCATCATCCAATACAACTTTCCATGACAAGAGATCCATTTTTTCACATTGTAATTAATTAAATCCACAAGGAAAAGCTTCTTATGTCTTTTACTATAACCTCAACCTCAACAGCCAGCACTGGGACTTTCACATCTTAAAATCCATTAGTGCTGAGACCAACCAATGATACCTTTCTCGGTACAAAAAATTTTACTTGTCGAAAAGTAGGGTGGAACCACCGGCTGCCACCCTTTCCAGTTTCCCCTATGTTCCAAAAGCAAAGAGATTATAATGTTGTAATAAGCAAAGGCCTAATTTTTTTGATCAGATGTAAATGGGGCATCATAAAAGATTTCAGTGGAAATTTAGTCAGCTAGATCTCGAATTGACTGCCCATCATCCTGTCTTGTTGATCAAAATTCAGTCATACACTAATAACACCAGATACCCAAGGAACAAAAACTGGCACTGTTGGGTGGCTGTTTCTATATGCTTCAGAATATCTGTCCTTAAAGTTCAGTCTCGGCTTCTCTGACTGCAATTTTTGTTTTTTAACAAGTTCTGTTAGATGCAAAAGTACAATGAAATGCTAACTTAATGGCAACAAAAGGACACTTACGGATTTCAGCCAGCATTCCATGTGTTTGTGTTCATATATATCCGGGGAATAGCAACCAGTCTCAGATGGACAATAAACCCATATGTTGCATTTCTTTTGACCTGGCTTCGCACGTTTAGCATGATCTAAGCAAGCCTGGCAGCAATCAGCTGCACTTTCTTTGTGGTGGGTAAGACCCCATCTTACAGCAGCACCATCATAATCTGTATGAAGTTCAGTGTGGCATTCTGGTGGAAGGGGCCTCCCAGCTAAAATTTGATCCTCATCTTCTGTATAAAAGAATTACGCCTTAGTGACAGACATTTCTCACCACAAATTTTCAAACCTCTCCTTTGAAGAAGAGTTTCCAAGTTCAAATCCCTATTCCCAAAACTATATAAAACTATCAACTGAAATCTGCTATGTTGTCTTAATGAGAGAGAGAGAGAGAGAGAGAGAGAGAGAGAGATCAACTGGAGAAATTGAACAATCACCTGTATCTTCCACACCCTCAGGCTTATCATCATGTTCTTGATTGTTGATTTCAGTGGGAATCCAAAGGCCAATGTCTTCTGACAGCACAGCCCAATTGGACTCTAAGACTTTTACTAACATCTCTAAAAAATAATAAGTCAGACTGGTAAGCTTAACATTCTGCAGCAAGTAAAAAATGCTTAAGCTTTTTATCTGAATGATGAACTGAAGTACCAAAATATACCAACTTTCAGATTATGACTTACCTGCTTCCTCTTGCAAAAGAGTTGAATTCAACCGCACTCCTCCAAGGGCCAAACTTCTGGCTTCTTTGAGTTTCTCCTTGTGCCAGGTTTCAACCACTTCTGTTAACCCGAGAAGAATATCAACAAAAAACTAGCAATTTATAATGAAATAACTACCAAGACAAAGCCGCAGCTGATTAGTTGTCCTCAAACATGAGACTACATTATTGCTGAATACTTTCAAAGAACTCTTCTGAGACATGGCAAATACTTGTACAATATCTCTTACCTAATTGTTTAAATGGTTTTGCTTGGAGAATTGGGAGGCTTGTTGAGGAATTCAAAAGATATAGAGTCTATAAGAATCTATTAAATCCTGTGTCAGTTAAAAACAGCCTCCAGCTGATTTGAAAACTGCATCACTTAGAGCATATCAAATTTCCATTTCTATCAAATTGTAAAGATCTTTAGATTTAGAGCCAATCAGCAAGTAGCAGCAAAATAATCTCATTCCCTTTTCGGAAACTAATATTGCCTGTTAAAAATGAAAAATCAAAAAAGGTTCTGGCTCACAATAGTTTTAAAACTTGTCAATAACTATCAATTTTCAACTGACATACAAATTCAATTAGGGCAATGTCCAATTGATGAAACTCACACTTCCCAACATAATTTGTACTGTGGCCCCATTAAGACTATTTCTTGAGTTTTAAGCTATTTTCTACCTGTTTTACATTCCTAAATAGTCAGCAGGAGCCCATGTAATGAGGTACAAGTCAAAACTAAAACCAGAACATAAAAAAGACAGTCCTTTCCGCATCAAAAGAAAAGGGAACAAAAAGACAAGTATAAGTGGCTCTCCAAAAACGCCAGAACTAACCATATAAAGACTCCTCCAAGTAATGATTAAATTTATTCTAAAAGTTGCATCAACTAAAAAAGTGCATGGTTTATTGCCATGACAAGAGATGAAAAGTTACTGCTGTTGTGTTCTACAAAAGTAAGGAGAACAGGGGATACTTGGCTTCTAGGAAACTAGATGCATGGGACATGCATGGCAAACTCAGGCATCATGTAATCAAGTACTCGGACCCAATATGTCACTAAGGAATATGATACCAGGAAAAAAAAAGTCACAGAAGTAAAAGCAAAATGTGATAAAAATAACAATTACACACTAAAATCTTGCAAGTACTACACAAAATTTGGAAGGAGAATTTAAGATAAGAATCAAATGAGTGGACACCAACAAAAAACCTGATTGCTTTTCTTTAAATTTATTGTTAGAAATATATCCTAACCAATGAATTGAAATCTTTCTTCAATCAAGAATCATGATGTATAATATGTTGTTCATTGATAAAAAAATAAAAGAAAAGAATCTTGACGCATAATAACTCAGCACCACAGAATACAAATTTTGCATTTTGTCTTAATGCAATCAATCAATTAACCATGATTTTCCACAAATTATAATTCAGAGTTAGCCCTAAATTCAAGTAACTCAGAGAGACTAAAGAATTGATCTATCACATCAATTGCTATGTATTGCATTATAAAGCAGGTCTACCTTTGGAATATTGGATGATGTTGTATCAAAAAGATTACAGCCCTTGGCAAGATGTAAGAAAGGAAGTGAAAGCATATACCTAATGGAAATTAAGGATAAGAACCTAGAGCCTAAATGTACTTAACAATTGAACCTTCCAATTTTTATGAAACATTTTGATGTATTCTGCTTAGGAAAACATCACAAACACACATCATAGATGACGGGAACAAAGTTTCAAAATAGATTTCTTCAAGAATTAATGGAGATTTCCATTTGGCTTCTCAGAATATGATTCCTAAGATGCTTATGTCCCAGCAGCCATAATCTCTCTACCAAAAAATGTGCACAATAATCAGATACTTTTTTGGGGTGAAAAACAGAATAACCAAACCTATATATCCAGACAATTAATTTTACATACAATAAAATTGCAATGTCATTATTGCATTTCTTATATCTCCTGCTTGTGCAAACTAAACCAGCTAATCACACAGCGGCAAGTTTCCATAATAAGAATGCAGTTAAGACTGTGATTTATTCACTAACAAATTATTTATTAACTTGTAATCTTTGTAGTTGCCAGCTTATACAAAGATTGTAATTTTTTAAATTACACCCAACAATCCTATTCTTATTCATCAGCCGACCCCAAAGTTATGGGATATAAGGCTTAGTTTGTTGTTGTAGTCCTATTCCTATTCACCATAAATGCACAATCTATATATAACTACATTATAATAAAACACTATTATTGAATAAGAATAAATAGAAATACAACATCATGTTAACTATAAACTGTAAGATAACTGAGCAACACTGTCAAAAACTAAAAGGAAAAGTAAGGTAGAAGCTAACCTTGCTGCTCGCTGACATTGGCATTTGGTCTCAAACTTCTCAACCTCTGCAGGATCTCATCAGTTATCTTATGTTTAACTATCAGTGGCAGTTCACCCACTGATCCTTCACTCCAAAGTTCATGCTTTAATCGCTTTACCTTTATTTACAAACATCAACATTATTCCCCAATTAAAAGCCTTATCAACAATAAAATGGGAGGTGTCAGAAAAAAAGGAAAGATGGGTTATTTGCATACCAATTTAATAAGCTCTAAAGGTTCACTGGCTCTTCGAATCTTAATTGATTCTTCCCTTTTCCTTATCTGATCTGGAGTATACATTACAACTACAAAAAAAAAAAAAAAAAACCCAGAAAATTTAAACAATAATCAAGAGGAAATTTATTAAAAAAAGGGGTAAAGATGATAGAAACTTACCATTATCTGTATTGGAATAAATGTAGAGAGAAGAATAGAGACAACGAAGAACATAGAGAGCAATAACAATGTTAACGGAGCAAAAAATCAAAGTGATTCTTTTATACGAGCACTGACCCGAACTCGAGCCAGAACCGCCCCATTTGGCTCTGCCTTCTCTAGCCATCTCCCACTCCGTTTTCCCTCCTCATCCCACCATACCCCTTCTCCTTTCTTTTTTGCCTTCCCTCCCCTAACAGATCTATCAAATGGGATTTGCCAGATCGTATCAATCAACCAAACTTCCTTCCTTTAATCTTTCACTTTTCAAGCCACAGAAAATGGAGGCACCTCCCACCAGTGAACTGTTCGTTTTTTCTTTTGGTTACTAATATGCACCGGGTTAATGCAGGGATAGTTAAGCTAGTGTTGTTATTAACAATTTTAAGCGTTGCTTCTCCTTGGGAGCTTTCCATTAAAAGCGATTATGGAGAAAGAAAGTATATTCTACATGGTATTGCCGACCTTGTGCTAACGTGCGCTTAGGCCTAGGCTTTTCTTCCTTTAAAGGTATGGATATGCAAGTTCTTGGTTACTTATTTTATTATTATTTTATTTTGTCAACCTACAGTTAGCAAATTAATTTATAAGATAAGAATTTAAAATTTTTGACAGATAAAAAAAATTTAAATTTTATTATTTGCATGAAAAAAATCACACATCATTCAATTAAATTAAATTAATAAAAAAATTAACTGAAACAACTGTTGGAGCGTCTAAAATAAAAAATTATCAAAGGAATACTTTGGCGATGACTGAATTAGGGTTTCAACTCTTGTTGTTTACGAAAAGAATGGAAGAAGATGGGTTTCATTATGAAATTTGCAGAGAATTTGGTATTGAGGTTAATGGAAGACCAAAAAAGGGATGAAAAATTTAGGGAGCACCTTTACAAAGTTAAGGATTGATGCCACAAAACCAAGGAGATGTGGAATTATCCTCTGCGACCTTATGGTTTCGGACATTTGAGCGCCACAATGCCCAGCTCCGTTGGGATGCTTAGATTGGCCGGGCATGATCCTTATGATAATCTTCTTGAAAGCAACTATGGCTCCTCCAAATGAATCCGAGGTTTGATTTTTCAAAACACTGAATGGTGGGATTTTATGGGAATTGCAGTCTGAGAATGGTATCATCGTTGGGCAACTGGACTAGCTTGCTAATCTTTTGGAGTAATATTGTTTGAGAAATATAGTGTAATCGTCGCTGAGAATAAACATGCTGTGCCCAAGTAAGGAATCTTCTGAAGTCAGCTGAACAGGCACATAATCGGCATAAGACGTTGGGGGAGGCTGCAGGCATGTGGGTTTCAATTAGACATTCGATGATCTAAAACTTGATAACATGTTAAAAAAATTTTAAATTATGACAGACATCTATGTATTATATGAAATTTTAGAATTGAATCCTTATACTTCAATACACAAAATTTTAATTTTTTCATTATTTTGATTTAATAATTTCAATTTGATTATAAAATGGTGTCAATTTATCATTGTTAAAATTAATTATATGAATTTTGACCTATTGATATGTATGTTGATCGGATTTATGTGACCGAGTAAAAAAGTTTATAATGCTAATGTGTAAAAAATAATGTCAAGTGACTAAAAAAAAATTTATTTTGATTTAATAATCTCAATTCAATCATTAATTCTTTTTTTTTATTAAAATTATTGATGTAACATCTTATCTAATGATACCTCCATAAACTTTTTTTACATGACATTTTAATTGGTGTATATTTGAATAACATGTTACATGACATTTAATCCATGTTAAATTTAAACTTCTTTATTTAAAAAAAATAAATCTTAAAATTAAATTAAAAGAATTAATTGTTAGATAAAAATGCAAACTCAAATTCTGATATTATACAAACCAAGACTCTGATAACGCCATCATACTAACCAGAGTCGTTGATGTTGGTCGTCATGTACCAACTTTGAAATGTCTTCAAAATTTATCTAAAAATTCCCTTTAATCTTTTCTATAGATTTATTCAGAAATAATCTTTTTTCACGAAAAAACTAAAAAAATATGAATCTTAAAAATCTAGATAAACTATTAACGTTACCTGCGATGATCACCAAATTTTTTTTGAAATTTTCCCTCAGCCTCTCCTAGTTTTTTACTATTGAGATTTGAAAAATAATTTTTAAAAACCTCTTGAATCCCGAAATTCTCAAAATTCTAATTTTCACTAACTTTTACTGAACTTTCTCCAAACTTGATAGCCAAATATACAGTAGCTAAAAATAAATCTAGTCACAAATTTCACTTAGTCATAATACACACAAAGCAAGAAAAACACACACAATATATCTATGATCAAATCCTTGGGTACAATGATGGATAACGCCATGATTTTTGGGCACCCGATTGCAATTTGGATGGTATGACATTGGGACTTGAGGTTTAGTTTAAAACCCAAATGGATTTTGACCCATATGAAAAACGTTAGAGAGATCTGAAGGTGATGTTGGGTTTGCAAAAAATTTAAAGGAGGAGAGTTAAGGTTAGTTTGGAGGAAAGAAAAAGAGTTAGAAGAAGCGATACCCAACTATGTCCTTGTAAGAGAATGGATGAGATATGAGACACAACATAATTGTTCGATTTAAGTTCATCAATTAGAAGAAAAATGTGTTATTATTATTATTATGTTAGAGTTGTAAAATGGTTTGATAAAACAATGAGAGTAAAGAGAGTGCATTTGAGTTTTAATTTGAAAGTTTGATTTTGTTTTTTATTTTTTTAATTTTAAATTAATTTTTTTTAGCTAATCATATTAATAAAAATAAATTAAATGATTTAAATAAAAAAAAAGTTTAAAATATAATGTGCTATTGATTTTAATTTGATGTGATAATAAATTAAATGATTTAAGTTTAAGAATTTTTTTTTAAAATATGATGTATTACTAATTTTAATTTGATGTGATATTTTTAATGTGTACGTCATCATAAAAAATAATTTTAATAAATTAATATATCACATCATCCGTGAAATCAACATATATGTGGGTAAATTAATTGTCATATCATCGTAAAATTTTAATGGTATTTATGATTAAATTAAAATTATTATTTATAAATAATATAAAAATTAAATTTATATGAATTATAATAAAATGATTAAATTTAAAAAAATATTGAGAAATACTGATGGACTCAACTTTAATCATATATTGATATTTACCTTGAGTTCAAATAATATAACTTGAACAATTATTAATTAAAAATGTAATGAATTAAGAAAACAAATGTTGTGAGGCATTGTTAATTATAAATATTATAAAATATTATCAATATGAGATTTGAAAATCTACTTTAATGATTTTGTTTAAAAAAAAATGCGGAGAAAAGTAAATTGTGGCTTTACAAGTAACGACAATTATTCTCATATTTGTATACTTTTTCAAAAGACAAAATCATAAGAAAACAAATGTTGTGAGGCAATGTTAATTATAAATATTATAAAATATTGTCCAATATGAGATTTGAGGATCTACTTTAATGATTTCAAGATTTTTTGTAGAGTGTCTCTTTATAAAATATATATATATATATATAAAATTATAAATGAATTTATTAATTTTATAAATAAAAAAAATTCATAAAAATAATATTATAATGTTTAAAATTTCTTTTTTTTTTTTTTAATATTTGGGGTATTAAGAGAAAAATTTTTAATGTGTCAACAATAAATTTTTTTTAATTTTTTATTTTTTAAACGTCTATAAAGTACATTGGTATTTGATAATTATTTTGTTTCAACAATCCTTACATAAATAATAATATGTCGATGAAAATGCACATAATCTCTCTAATACTTAATTCATACCTTTAAATAATGATGTCAGATGTTAATGAGTAAGATATAAAGAAGATAAAATATTTTTCATTTTTATATTTTTATATTATATTCTCAATCCATATATTAAATTTATTTCATCACATTTATATATATATATATATATCTAATAGATATGAATAATTTTTATATCAATAATTAAAAAAAAATAAAAATAAAAATTTATTTATTTATTTTTAATTGGTATGTTTAGATAAATTTTTATAAATATATATTAATATATATTTTTAATAAAAATATATTAATTATAATTTATATTATTTAATAAAAATTTTATGTACTGTTATATATAAATCTATATATAGAGTACAAATATAAAATAAATATTATATTATCATATTCATCTCCGTATTTATAATATAATATTTATTTTTATTTTCATTAGAATAAAAATTAAAAATTTTATTAAATATAAATAAAATTGATATTCCTAAATACTAATATTGAGAGATAACGATCTCACTGTCTCGTAACCAAAAATTGAACTCTAACTTCATAAACAAAAATCATCCTCAGAATGTGGAAGCACATTTTCTAGAAAAAATTATGAAGGTAGTCCTCCAAACTCGTGGAACGAACAACAACTCTGAATGAGCGGATTAAAATAATTCTGCTATTTGTTTTCGTCACGCTAATTCTCAAAGCCACAAACTTTGCTTTGGAGTATGGCCCTTCCTTGGATAACGACAACAACAATAATGCAACCCAATTGATTCTTCAAAATTTTTTAAAGAAAAAATAAAGGAAAATTTATAGACAGAAAAGAGAAGCAAAAGTGGAGGCGTTTTCATACGGTCGGCCGCTTCACATGTATGTGAAGCCGCAACTGACCAAGACTTGGCTGTGTAGTCAAACATACACTACTAACCCAATTACAAACCGACAAGACAAAAAACAGGGGTGTTTATGTCATTTCAAAAGTTCAGAGACAGCTCTATTTGCGAAAGCTGGCGGTTGTAGCAATCAAAAGATATATAAACGATCGCAGGAAATCCAACGTACTTTTCGTTCACAGCTCCCATCCTCCCCATCTCTAATACTTACAAAAATCTGATAAAAAAAAAATTCACACTTTGCATTATTAATTTTATTTATTTATTTAAATTTTCGTCCATAGATTGAATCGAATTCTCTGCAATTTCTACCTCTTTTTCCTTGAAGTGTACGTACTAAAAAAACTCAATTGTTGCTAGGAAATTCGAGTGGAAGGGGTAAAGGAAGAGAGAATGTGGGGATTTGGGGGGAGATATTACTGGGGAAGAAAGGAAAGGGTGGAAAGAAGGAAAGCGGGAGGAAGAGGAGGGATAGTTGTGGCGTTTGCTTGGATGTCGAGCCAAGAGAAGCACTTGAACAACTACGTTCAACTTTACGCTTCTTTGGGTTGGGATTCCCTCGTTTGTCATTCAGAGTTCTTAAACATGTGTGGGTTTTAGCTTATTTCAGCTTTGATTTCCTTTTTTTAATGTTGGATGATGCTTTTGACTTTCTTTACCACTTGATTTCCAGTGCTTTATATTAGAATCCTTGACCCTTTTTCTTTTAATGCATGATCTTGAATTTCTATGATAATTTTACATTTCTGATTCAAAAGGGAATAGGTTATGCAAATATCATGTATATGAAGTTGAGGGTTATTGGTTAGAATTGCTGCATATTCTCAAATGCCTTTGATTGATACTTTTGGCCTGAAATTTGATGAGCATCTTCTTAATGCGATTGACTTTGGAGTTGGATTTGATGTTTGTAACCTGTGCAGGTTCTTCCCTGACAAGGCTGCTGCTTTAGCACTTGATCTTCTTAAGGAACTTGTTGAGGTAATTCAGTTCACTCAATCAGTATGTTCAAAAGAGGGAAAGCTTCAATTTAAATGGTTTCCTCTGAACACAATCTCGGTTTGATATCTGTAATCTTGCTGGAGTGTTTCTAGATGTGTTAGATTCTAGATTGGGGCACATCTGTTGATGGGAAGAAGGATTTTTCTCTCAATGCTTTCAGTATTCCCTATTTTTTAGTCTTCACTTCTTCAGTAATCCTGTAGTGTGAAATTTTACACTTTAGTACATTGAGTGGGTTTTTCTCTCTTTTTTCTTTTGTTGAATGTAGGAGCTAAAGATTAGGCCACGCCCAGTGGTCTTTGCATCTTTTTCTGGTGGTCCTAAGGCCTGCATGTACAAGGTTCTTCAGGTAATTCTTTCAAACTTTGAAACTCCACTTTACCTATATGTTAAAATACTTGTTTCCTTTTTGTTTCTGTGGTGATATAGTTTCGTGGTTTCTTTGCTGCAGATGATTGAGGGATTGTGTGATGCACGAGTAAATCCAGTATGTTCTCTCTCTGTCAAAATGATAACTTTTTAAATCAAGCCATTGTATATCCAATATCGTTCTTTCCCATTTTTATGATTTCTAAATAGATAAAACATATGTTTTGTTGTTAATGAAGCTACTACCACATCATTCCTGGAAATTATTGTTTCTCTTTCCCATATGACATAAAAATCAACTTACTGTTGGTATAATGGCATTTGTGGAAAAATGTTTTCCTGGAGTAATAATCAATGTGGTTTATTAACAGTATTACGGACATTTAATTTCTACTTGTCTAGTTAATCTTCTTTTACATCTTGTGAAGGATGACCTCCAATTGGTGAAGGAGTGCTTTTCGGGCCATATTTTTGATTCTAGTCCAGTGGATTTTACCAGTGATTTGGGTGCCCGATTTGTTGTTCACCCAACAGTTCTCGAAATGTCTCATTCACCAAGAATAGCATCATGGATAGCAAATGGCATTTCTTCTGGTCTTGATGCTCTCTTCCTCAGCAGGTTTGAATCTCATCGTGCTGAGTATTGGCAGACTCTATATGCCTCCGTTGTAAGTGTACAATAAATAATTTTATTTAAGTTATTATTTCCATTTTCTTTTATATTTACAGTTTATCCATTACCAATCTTGTGCAGAGTATGGGGGCCCCATATCTCATATTATGCTCTGAAACTGATAATCTTGCTCCTTATCAAATTATCTGCAATTTCGCTAAAAGAATACAACAACTTGGGGGTGATTTAAAACTTGTGAAGTGGAATGGTTCTCCACATGTAGGTGAGTTTCTAATCTATGAGAAGATGCTTCTAATAAAACATGTTCATATCATATATAACGTGTTAATCGGGGTTTGATAGTGGAGTAAGAACATATTGAAAATGAAATGAAAGGGATTGGGCAGGGGGAGCCTTGCAACTAATACTGGTAGTCATTCATTGATGTTCAAGCATGCATCACATGCTGTAGCCGTCATTTTTTCCTGTTTCATTAAACATCGTGAAGCATATGGTTTTTGCTTGCACAAATCCAGATAGCATAAAAATTTGGTGTTTTTTGACCAAATTACTTAAATAAGAAAACTTCCAGAAGGACCACATGTTTATGTTATACGTTTGAAAGAAACATGTTCTGGTGGAGACCCATGTTATTTTATTGTATAAAACATGGTTGTATGTTTAATATCTTAAACATAAACCTAGCTGATGCAGCAGTAGAGAAAAATTAACAGAAAATACAAAAATGAGAGAACAAAAAGATCAAAGAGAGAAGGAGAAGACATAAACAATAGGGAAATCTAAAGCCTATAATGGTTTCTTAGTAGTCAAAGCCTCTTGATTTGAAAATAACTGATTATGTATAGACTACTGCATGCTGCTTGGTAGCAAAATTAATGTAGATGACTTGGATAACTTTAAAAAGCTAGATATATGATTCATGGAAGAGTTCTTAAAATACATAGAATTAATATAATTCTTTTATTTGCAGCTGTATTTTTAATTTCTCGATCAAATCTGAAAGCTTATTCAGGCAATAGCATTGATATATCCAACTTGTCTCAATTAATGGTATTTATAGGTCATTATCGGCATTATCCAATCGATTACAAGGCTGCTGTGACTGAGCTTCTTGGTAAGGCAGCTGCCTTATATTCTCGAAGAATTCAACAACTTGAGGGTGAACGAATGGGATCAGCAGGGGCAAATTATGAAATCTCTGAGCCAATCTCCAATATCGGCAGCAAAACAGCCTTAAGCCCAAACCGGAGTTTTCATGGAACTTCTCTGGTGCAATGTGATAATTTCCTCTTGCCTAGTTCAATAGAATATTATGAGGGTAGAGAACACGAGGAAAGTTTGATCCGTTTGCCCCACCCACCAAGCTTTAACGCCCATGGGGTTCTTGGTCAAATCCTTTTTGATGTCTGTGTTCCCAAAAATGTTGAAGATTGGGATATAAAGTCATCACATCCCTCAATCAGACGCCCATTTACTTCTCCACGGCGAAATTCCCATTTTAATCCAATCAAATGCATTCGAAGATCCAGGCTATAACATATTTTGCTGACCACTTTTGGAAGTCTTGTTCAAGAATTTGCAGAATCCGTTTTCCTTTTCTGGCTCGAGAGTTCAATGGAGGAAATGCTCAATATGTAGGGATGACGGTATGTGATTTGAAGTTTTCTGTTTTGTTGGACAACAAGAGGTCACTGCCATGATTTGAGATGATCGACCTCTGTACTAACATAAAATGTATGGTGACTTTACTAGAAAAGCTCTAACTAGATATGGAGTTTGTCAGAATCATCACCATTTTAATGAAAATAAGACTACAGTACTAGCTTAGATGATGGAACTAGGGAAACAAAGTTTCCCATTTCATATATGTATCATTGCTTTGGTTCCATTTATTAAATGTTCCTTGAGACCTGACATGATTTAATTTTGAACGTTTTCAAGCTTGCCACATGTTTTAAACTAAATCTGAATGTTTTTACATCTTAAATTTTATTTACTTACGCCAACTCTTAACTCTTACGGTGGAGCTTACCACATGTTTTAAATATGAAAGTCTTCCAAGCTTGTGACATGTTCTAATCCTAAACGTAAAATACTTTCTTTGCCAAACTTTTTAAACACCGAAAATAAAAAGGAAAATTAAGCACTACTAGTAAAGGATTAAAGATTTTAGCCTAGTTTCCAAATAGGGTAAAATAAGAACTGTTAGGAGGGTAATACGGTCTTTATATCATAGTATACGTTTACAAATCTTTGATTCAGAAATCCTCAGCCATGTTTTTGACTTTGGAAGCGACAAAAAAATGAAGATACTTGTAACTGGCGGATCGGGCTATCTCGGAGGAAGGCTGTGTCACGCTCTGGTGAGCCGTGGTCACGCCGTCCGTGCCCTGGTCCGGCGCACCAGCGACCTGTCTGGGCTTCCTTCACCCCTCAATGGCGCCTCTGTGGAACTTGCATACGGTGACGTCACCGACTACCCATCCCTTCTAGATGCCTGCTCCGACTGCGACGTCATCTTCCACGCCGCTGCCCTCGTCGAACCCTGGCTTCCCGATTCTTCTAGATTCTTCTCTGTAAGCTAACTTGAATCTCACTTCCCACTTAATAACTCATCCAGTTACATTTGTACTGACATGTCAAATCTATTCAAAAAAAGGTCAACGTTGGTGGTCTGAATAACCTGTTGCAAGCAGCTAAGGAGACAAAGACAATAAAAAAGATCATATATACGTCGTCGTTCTTCGCTCTTGGTCCTACCGATGGATATATTGCCGATGGGAATCAAGTAAAAGAAAAACAGTTAATCCCCCTGATTAAAAGATTCAATAAAAAATGAAATTTGTTTGTGATTTTCTAAATTCTGATTGACAGACACACCCTGAAAAGTTCTTCTGCACGGAGTACGAGAAATCAAAGGCGGCCGCCGATAAGATTGCTTTGCAAGCTATAGCTGAGGGTATGCCAATTGTTCCGGTTTATCCTGGTGTAATTTATGGCCCTGGCAAGCTTACCACGGGCAATGTTGTTGCTCAATTAGTAAGATTTCTTTCAGTTTATGCCTTTTTTTCTTCTTTTTTTTTTTTTTTTTATAACAAATGTAATTTTATTAATTCAAAACATTGAAATCTAATTTTCAGCTAATTGAACGGTTTAATTGGCGTTTACCTGGTTACATAGGCCGTGGAAATGACAGATTTTCTTTTAGTCATGTTGATGATGTAGTAGAGGGTCATATTGCAGCAATGGGAAAGGGT
Organism: Durio zibethinus; assembly: GCF_047325235.1. Taxonomy (NCBI): domain Eukaryota; kingdom Viridiplantae; phylum Streptophyta; class Magnoliopsida; order Malvales; family Malvaceae; genus Durio; species Durio zibethinus. The sequence goes on from NC_143181.1 coordinate 2,379,512, forward strand.
CGACCTGGGGAAAGATATTTACTCACTGGAGATAATGCATCATTCAGGCATGTTTTTGATATAGCTGCTATTGTAACTGGAACTTCTAGGCCTAAATTCAACATCCCTCTAGGAGTTATTGAAGCTTATGGGTGGATTTCTGTCCTGTTTGCTCGAATTACAGGAAAGCTTCCTCTCATTAGTCCCCCGGTATGCTCTGCTCTATTGCTTCTAGTTCTGGTCTTACTTTTCGATTGACACATCCCTTTTTTATGCCATGCTCTCCAAATTGGTTAACATCGGAATTCTTTGTCTTTCCTCTTCATATTCCTAGATTTGCATAGCCTTTTTACAAGATCCCTGTATTCTATTTTGAGCAGACCGTGCAAGTTTTAAGACATCAGTGGGCATATACTTGTGACAAGGCCAAAATGGAGTTGGATTACAGACCTAGAAGCTTGAAAGATGGGCTTGAAGAAATGCTCCCCTGGTTGAAGAGCTTGGGCGTGATAAAATACTAAAAACTATTAACAACATATACTAAACTTGATCCGACTCATTAGGCCAAAAAAAGTATGTAATAAAATGCTGGGAGGAACCTATTTTTTGTTGCTGTTTCGTGCTGTCTGCAATTCTTGTTTGGAGCAATTAAGAAACTAGTTTGGTTGTGTGTTAATAAACAAGTACCAGTGGTGTACAATTGTCTACCTTGCAATTCGAAATGATCAAATGTATCATAAACTGAAATACTTAAAAGCTCATTTCTATCAAACCTGTTCAGTTTGTTTTGATGATGATTATTCATTCGGCAGTTTATGATTGATAAAAATAGATTAAAACGTTTAAAAAAGAAGCAAGAGAGAGAAAAGGATGAAATTGTCAAAACATTTATTCATCCCAATTTTTGATTTTGAATTTGATTGAACTGGCGGTTCTGTCGAGGAAAAATAATAAACCCACCTAAATCAAAATGAGTGAGAGCCCAACGGTCGAATGGGTAGTTCCCTATAAATCTACTTAGTCACAGTGCCAGTCCCCTTACGCCAATTGCAAACAAATTTGTCCTTGATTCTCGACAAAAATGGTGGTAGACAAGCAGGAGTGGTCGTACGAGGAATGCCGTCGGAAACGAGTCGAAGAAAACAAGAAAAGAATGGAAGCGCTCAATCTACCCCAGCTCTCTCAAGCTCTTCGTACCAAATCTTTCAAACCATCTCCGGTTTGATCTCTCTGCAATTTCTTCATCAGTTTTTAACATTGTACTAAGCTGAAGCTTTACTATGATAAGTTCATTTATTCCCCAACCAGCAGAAAAAACAGGTGAAGCCGCGGACAGTCGAAAAACAATTGGTTGTGGTTAGGAGATCGGGTCGTGTCGCTAACAAACCCGCACCTGTTTACAAGGAAGTCAGTAATTTCTTTAACTCTGTTTAATGGTTTCAGTTAAAGTTAAAAAATTTGGCATTTGTTTGACTTTGTTCTCTTTTAAAAGGTTCTTGTGGAAAAAGTAATGATACCTAGAAGGTATGGTTTGGAGTTTTTTGTAAGTTTGATTTAAGTAGGTGTTTAAAACTTAGTACTATAGTTAATAATGTTTGTGGTAAATGTAGGATATCTAAGCATAGGGATTTGTCGAACCGGGTGTATGCTTCGGATGAAGCCAGGGCAGATGCTTTGGAGAAAGCAGAAAAGTTGGAATCTGGTTTAGAGCCTGATTTTCCTTCCTTCATAAAGTCGATGCTTCAATCTCATGTCACTGGTGGATTTTGGCTGGTGTGTCTATCAATTTAATCTGTGGCTTATTTGTTTTTTTTTTTATTCTCTCCATTGATGATAACTGGGTTTGGGTGGGTTCGGATTGAGTTATCTTCGAATTAAGATTTATTTCGGGTTTGGATTATTTGGGATTCGAATACTTTTGGATTTAAGCTTTTTCAGGTTTGAATAATTTTGGATCTAAATAATTTCAAGTTCGAACAATCTCGGATGCGGGTTATTCCTGATTTAGTTCGGTTTGTGTTGGGTGGATTTATTGTTTAGACGAATTCAAAAAAATTTATAAATTTTGTAAGTTATAATCATATTTTTGTAATTTTGAATTAAAGATTAATTTCATTTTTTATATTATTAAATAAAAATATCAAAAAAATATTAATATTAAAATTTTAAAAATAATAAATTTATATAACTATATATTATATATTAATTTTTTCTTTAAATATTATCCAATATTTTTTAGTTCATCCTACATATTCAAATAAAAACTAAAATATTCAAATTTCACATAATTAAATAATAGACAATAAATAAAAAGATTATTATTTTTATATTAACATTTACATAAATGTAATAGTATTGGATATATATCAATTGACCATATTCAATTAAAATATATATTCAATAGATATTATTAAAATAATTAATATAATGCTAATAATCTGAAGTCTAACAAATGTAATTACTTAAACATAATTAACTTTAATATCAATAAAGTATAAAAATTTATTGTATGAAAATAATTACTAGTGTACTATAATTTTAAATTATATTTTAATTTATTACCAATAATAAATAATTATTTCGATTCTCACTTTAATTTAATTTTTTAATAGTTATTAATAAAATAATTAAATTAAATTTCTTTTTATCTAATATTAAAATAAAAATATAAAAAGTATGAAAAAATTAACTAAAAAAACTGGCAGCATATTAAAATATCATTAGAATAATTTTTTGTTTTATATTGATAATTATTGTAAATATAATAAGATGATAGTATTAAAAATCATTACATATTAATTTTTAGTGTTTCAAACTAAATTTATTTTATAATCGAAATTAAAATTTTAATGTTAATTTTGTTGATATAATTATTTAATAATTATCAATAATAACATTTTAAAATTTAAAATTTTTAGTTAAAATAATATTTATTTTTTTATTTAAAAAATCATATTGAATCAATCTTGAGTTTGGATCATTGTGGATTTGGATTATGATAGATTTAAAATGTATCGATTTCGAATTTTTTCAAATTCAGATTTTTTTAAATTGAATTTTTTTAAGGTTTCGGTCTTTGATGTTTTTTTAATTAATTCGAGTTAATTCGAATTCAATTATAGATCAATTAAGATAGATTTTCAAGCTCGGATCAGCTTTGCCACCTCTAAGCAGCATCGTAGATTTATAGTGTAGCTCATGTCTTTTCTTTTACTGTTAATGCATGTTTTTGAAAAAGTTTGCGCTTTCACCGTGCTCTTCATGCCATTACTTGTGATAGAGTAGTTTTTAGTTCTTGTTCGCAAATTTGGATTTAGAAAACAAAATTATGTTTAGGGTAGAACTTGCCAATTCTTTATGCCGAAATTAAATAAACAAATGCATTAGCTAGTTGACAACTGTATAAAAGTATTGGATAAAAAAAAAAAAAGCTAGTTCATAACGGTAGCCTGTAAAATATATTATGGGGTCAATATTTGGTAGATTGCATTTGTTTGCTAGTATATTTTTTCTCTTATAAACTTCTAGTCCATTTGTGTTATTTGAACACTTCTCCTGCTAAAGGCATGATCTTTGAAGATTTGTGTCACTTTTCAGTTTTCACGTCTTATTTCAGTTAATCAATAATGGCTTATGGAGTGTAAACTTTAATGATCTTTAGAATAGTACCGAAAATTATGTGGTATTGGTTGGAAACTTAAGAGTTTTGAAAAGATTTCCTATTTTTATACTTAAGCTTAGTGGTCAGCTGAGTTGGTTTGTGATTACCACATAAGATTGAGATTGATCATTTCTGCTGGTAGTGATGATATCTACATGTGTTCATCCCAAAATAACTGATTGGTTCGTAATTAGAATGAACAAGACTTGAACGCTTCAGATAATTTTGGTTTCATATGACACTCATCAATCAGTTGGTTTTAAAGAAGGAAATAAGAACTGAAAATGAAAAAGAGGGAAAAGGGTTCTGTTCCTTTGCATATTAAAGACTGTTAATTTATCAATGAAGTAATGGTTGGTTACTATTTACTGAAATACGTGGACAGGGCCTTCCAGTCCACTTCTGCAAGAGGAATCTTCCAAAGCGTGACGAGGTTATGACTTTGGTAGATGAAGAGGGTCATGAGTATCCAACCATATATTTGGCTAGAAAAACTGGACTTAGTGGTGGATGGAAAGGGTTTGCGGTTGCTCAGGAGTTGGTAGATGGGGACGCATTAGTTTTTCAGTTAGTTCGACCTACAGCATTTAAGGTGATTCATTAACTTTAATATTCTTGTTCATACTCAGATGATTTCATTGATTCGTAGTAGAATGTAAACTATTCCTTTCTGTTGTTGTTGGCTTCCATATTGCTTTGACAAATTAAATGTGAGGATGTCTAATATGTTTGATAACCCATCACCAAGTTCCATCTTTTCTTTCCAACAACACAAAAACAATCATACTTTTTGTGTTCTATGTTTGTAAGCCCTCCTTTATCTATGATGGATGAGCTTCTCTATGGAATTATTGCAGTGACAAAAATTGTATATTGATTTGCTTTGATGTTCACTTTTTCTTTCTTCCTTTTTAGGTTTATATTATAAGAGTGAAAGGTCCTGAACAAAGTAACAAGCTATAAGCTTCAAACAATTTGGATGTTGAAGCCATACCAGCAGAGCCAGTTTGGGCAATCATTTTGGGTGAATACCTGCTCAAGTTATGATCATCATTGATATCTTTTAATAAATCTCTTGACCTTTTATTAATGTTACGTGCAATATAATCATGATAAAGACATCCATTTTGGAATCCATACCTTTTTCTTATAACTTACAACATGTTCAATTTGTTGCATGCTCTGTTAGTCTTCCAGGATTGGGACCTACTTGAACACTGGTCACGACCTCTAGGGATCTTAGGAATGAGACAGTCACCTTGTCTCTCACTCTATTGACATTTGAAGCATGGCACATGGCCACAATTTGCATCTTAATCAATCAAAGAGAAAACTGAAAAGTCTATCAAACTTTCATTTTCAAACTTCAACTAAGCTTGTTTAGCAAGAGACAGTAAGACAAGTTGGATAAGGCTGAGATTGTGGTTTAAATAGATGCTGACTTACCTGGGTAGACTCATTCACTGCTGTTAATATTTTCCATCTATTGTTTTTGCATCTGCTTTGAAGCCTTCCAATCCTATGTTCCCACACTGCTATTTCTTTATAACTAATCAACTTCGGATTCACTTTTTTATTATTATTATTATTAATTTCGTTGTTGCAGGTAAACAGGTTCAAAGGAACTGCCATTATCGTGCCTTTAAGTTTTGTCAAACGATATGGTTGAGAAAGTACTTGCCCTGTTCATAGATTTACATAACCCCAGGACCCTGTAACACATTTATCTATTCCAACTTTAAACTACTTTAATAACTATATATTAAGTTATTATTGCGGCCCCTCTTTTGATGTCGGCGTAACTTTCAAGTCCAAACGCATAATTTTTTTCTCCTGCATATATCAATTCATAATTGATGGAACCAGCTAATATCATTCTTATGTTTTTTGGAACAAGGCAGCCTTGATTATTGGCTGGTTTCCCTCCCATTGATACGAAGCATTCCCAACATCAGTCTTTTTCCCTTTGTTTTAACAAGGATTTCACTTATTTATTTTTTTTACAGTTCATTTAGAGAGACTATTGATAATAACACTCAATTTTAAAATTTATAAATAAAATATTCAAAATTTACCGATTCTTGGGACAAAAATTTCACTTATATCCCTGTTTTTCCTGTTTCTACATGTTGTAAACTTTGTTTATCCAAAAAAAAAGCTGTGTTATTGTCTATTCAACACTTGCTGGGCAATGGCAAACAAAAACAAAATATGACCCCTGCAGCCCCTTTTTATTTTTATTTGATAATTTATGTATTTATATAATATAAAATATTTATATTAATATAAAAATATAAAAAATATTTTTTATTTTATTTAATTTATTTTTAATTTTTATTAAAATTTTCAATTATATTATTTTTATATATTTTATTTATATTATTTTTATATTATATTATGGTATGGTATTTAAAATTACTAAATTTACCTTCTTCCGGCCTGCAAATGCAAATAAGCAGGACATTCAGCTTCCCACGAATCCAACTTCCCACGAATCCAAAACAATGCCGACAGAGAAATATCGTCATTGACCTGATCCTCATTTCTTTCTCTCACGGATTTTCCATTTTTCCTCAATAACTGGGTATCATTTTAATGCATACGCCTGACGCTACGCGCCTTTGCCTTTCACCATCATCTGCGAGTGGCATTAGAGATTGTAGGTATAAATTGGCGCCGAGAATTTCGGAGTCGTCCAAATGGTGGTCAAAGGGTTAGGTTGGCAAAGACATAGGATATTTGGTGCCTAAATTATGTGGGCCATGGGCTACAGGCTCAGGCTGGCCCACACCACTCACAACTACGTGACGTTAACCGGCGAAAATGCAATTTTCTTTTTAAATTAAATATCTTTTCTTTTTTGCATGCTTCCTTCCTTCCCCCGTATCCTAAGCAGCAGCTGGGAAATTGACAAATTGACTAAGTCCCTTCATAAGTTTTGCTATCATGCGCCCACGCGTCGTTGTTGCTTAACCGGCGCCAGCCCTCTCTTAAATTAATGCTCTAATTAAAAAAAATCAAATAACAAAATTAAATAAAAATAAGGGAAAATGGGTAAACTGTGGCCCACGAATATGTCTCGTTGTGGGCCAGAGTCCAGAAAAGTACCTTTCCTCGTGATCTTTTGATTCTTGATCATCCAAAATCGGACGGTCCAAAATCTCCCCCAGCCCGTGATACCGCCCAAAGGTCAACACAGCAAAACTAGATTCAACGGCTTGAAAACGGCTCTTTTAGCGACGCCGTTTTTGCCACGTCAGATATTAAAACGGCCAAAAAAAGAAGAAAGCCGCTTCATTTCCCATCGTAAAAGGAGTTTTGGTTTTTTTTTTTTTTCGTCTCTTTTATCTGTCTCTCAAAAACGAGTTTTTCAATCAACAAAGAATGGAATTTTTGCAGGACGCCGGGATCCGCGTTTCTCGATCGCAGCGACTAATCCAATTCATCGCGTCGTCTTCTCATTCTCTTCGCCCGTAATCTCCTCCTTCAGCTTGCTATCAGCCGATTTCTCTTCCTCCTCCATCCCTTCTATTTCTTCACACTGTAATTTTCTCTATCTCTTTTCCTTTAGATTATATATCTTTTTCCTTCGTCTCATTTCTATTTCTCTTTCGGCATCGCGATTCGTTCTTTTTTTTTTTTTCCCGTTATGATTAATAGATTTATAGGAATATCTATAATGTGTTGTTGTCTACATTGACACTCCGTTTCTTTATTATTTATTTAGTTTTTTCGGTTTTGATGTAAAATCTGATCGTTCAAATTTTATGAAAATTAGGTTTTCTAATTCTTTGCCGAAGATCTCGTGTTTTTGCTCTAGCCATGGCCGTCTAATCTCTTTATATATATAACGGATGATCATCTATCGGTTAAATTCTTTGTTTTTATCGATTATTTTGCGATGAGATTTGATTATTGAAATCTACATTCCGTATCTTTCAGGATTTTTTTAGTGTAATTCATGGACAGTTAGAGGTTTTAGTTACTGGTGTGGCGTTTGGATTTGGAAATTCGGAACAATGTCCTCGCGAGGCGAACATCAAACGGTGCCGTTATCTGTTCTATTGAAACGAGAATTAGCAAACGAAAAGATCGAAAAACCGGAGATTGTACACGGACAAGCGAGCCAGAGCAAGAAAGGTGAAGACTTTACGTTTCTTAAAACAGAATGCCAAAGAGCAGTGGGAGATGGTGTCACCACATTCTCAGTTTTCGGGGTATGAATTTTTCGTGTTTCATATTAACTGAATCAATGCTAATCATATACCATATGCTCGAGCAAGAGGTCGCCTAATTCACCTTAAAAATCTGTAATTTGCATAAGGCATAGTCGTGTGATTATCTGTACAATTTGTTTGGTTTCACGCAAATATACTTGTCATCATCTATTTGCTTTTCGAAATCCTTGGTAAGATTATCTTTCAAGTGATGCATCCTTGATGTTCTTTATTGTTTTTACTTTTCTTTTTTTTTTTTTATAGGTTGGTTTTGCTAAACCATTTTTTTTTGCAGCTCTTTGATGGACACAATGGGTCTGCTGCTGCTATTTACACTAAGGAGAATCTCCTTAATAACGTCTTAAATGCTCTTCCGATGGATCTTAATAGAGATGAATGGGTTGCTGCACTGCCTAGGGCTTTGGTTGCAGGCTTTGTTAAAACAGATAAAGATTTTCAAGAGAGAGGTATGAGTTGTTTTGAATTTTATTTTAACATATCTGAGTATAGCATATGTTTTATAGGATAACCTTTGGACAAAAAAGGACTATTGTCTCGATATAAATTTTAATTTTATTAGAATTGTGCACTTACTTTGGGAGTGTTTGTTACTATTTATGCAAATTGCATCTCTTTCACTCACTCCTTTATGGTAGCACATATGCTTATATCCTTGTAGAGTTAGATTGTATCCTATTTCACTCAACTAACTGTTTAATTTATCCCAATCATTTTATTTATTTTTTGGTGCTGCTTTTTGCTTTATGCGAGGTCCATGTAGATATAGAGTTTTACTGATTTATCATTAAGAATCTCCATGGAGAAAACATGCTTATGAGTAGGAAGAGTTGCAGTTTGGAATTTGATGGATTTTGTTTTGTGATAGTTGATTTGCACTACATGTGGTTACTCTGGTGCTAACTGGGGTGACTCTTTGGTTATGGATGCTATCTTGGAGTTGTGGTGCTTTCCCTTGTATAACAAAAAGGGGATAGCAGATTAGCAGATGTTTACCCGTAGATCAGGATGTCCAATATTCGTATGATCTCATCATGGAAGATCTTTAGTTTATGACTATTTTCTCAGTAGTTAACTGATAGTAGTGAGATGTAAACTTGAAATTGGTATAGATATAGTCAACTGGGCCCCACCAATCAGTGTCCAGCTTGATACTTTTACCGCAGACACTCACCAGGAAGTTTCATCAATTAATTATTTTCCCGTGGTAATTTTACTTGAGCATATAAGTTCACTTACATAAGTGCATAATTTCTTCCACCCATTGGGTGGGGGTGGGAATTGGGATAAAGAAGAGAAAACATATTTTTAAGTTTTTTTTTTCTTTTAATATTTAAATTTTTGGTTAATAACTTCTTCTTGGGTTTCGCTCACATGTTTAGTATTTGATATACATGTTATGGTTTTCTCTCCAGCACAAACATCGGGAACAACTGTAACCTTTGTGATAATAGAAGGATGGGTTATAACAGTTGCATCTGTTGGTGATTCCCGCTGTATATTTGAATCAGCTGAAGGTGGAATATATTACTTGTCAGCTGATCATAGGCTTGAATGCAATGAAGAGGAGTAAGTTATTGACATAGCGTTTGCTGGATTTAAAACTTTCCACTAAATATTGAGGTCTTACTTTCCGTTTTCATCTTACTAGGAGGGAACGAATCACTGCAAGTGGGGGTGAGGTTGGTCGGTTAAATACTGGTGGTGGTGCAGAGGTATCTTCTCTTCCATTAGAATTGTGCATCTTGTTGTTTTTGAGTGCTTTAACAAATTTTCTCTAGATTCTTAGCCTTTTCTTTCCAGCAGTGAAACTTAACACCCTCAAAATATATTGATGTGACTAGATGTGCAACCACTATACTTGGAAAATACAATCCAGAAGCTAGTTTCAGAAATTAGATGACCATGGAAAAGTGCAAAAAAAAGACATTAAAACTTATTTGATAATTGATGCGAATTGGAGGACCCCTTTGTAAAACTTATTAATTATAGCTGTAAAAATTGTGATTAGCATCAATTTTTCAGTATCTATCCTTTATAGATGCAGATTTAAAAAACATGATATTGATATGCTTGTAAACGATGATAAATTGGTCCTCTGTAGAGAATTTCAGTATCTGTAGTAAAGGACAAAACTGTATATGATTAATTGGGTGGATCAAAGCTGGTGACCTAATGGTAAAGTTATTTTGTAGATTGGTCCTTTAAGATGTTGGCCTGGAGGCTTGTGTCTTTCACGATCAATTGGAGATATGGATGTTGGAGAGTTCATTGTTCCTGTTCCATACGTAAAGCAAGTGAAGGTTTGTCTTTCATAATCTACCTGCACGCTACATTTGATATCTGGTAGTTGGCCTGTCTTGATTTCTTGATTTAACTTCTGAGCTTAAATATTGTTTTTGTACATTTCCTTTCAGAGCACCTTGTTAATTTATTTTTTTTCCTGATGCTATTGTGCTAAGAAATTGTGTATGTACTTGGCTGTAATGGACTTCCTTGAACTTGGGACCGGTATCTTTTCTGAAGTCATGATTGTTGAAGGACATATTAGAGCCGTTAATTTCATATCCTTATGTGTCCTATAATCGCACATTGAAGTGCTTTTGCATTTGTATTTTTTTCTATTTTTTAACCCTAATCAGTTTTCTTTGTTTTACTAAATGTTTGACTGTGCTAGATTTTTTTTTTTTTTTTTTCTGAAATTAGAAAACCCTTTCTTTGATTGTTATAGTTATTAATAGTTTATTTTACCTACTAGTTTATTTTCTGCAGTTGTCTACAGCTGGTGGTAGGATGATTATCTCTAGTGATGGTGTTTGGGATGCTTTATCAGCTGAAGTAGCTCTTGATTGTTGTCGCGGGATGCCACCAGATGCAGCAGCGGCACAGATTGTGAAAGTACACTCCTGAATTACTTTTATCTACACTATGCTCTTCAAATGTTGCTTCTGGGAGCACTATGCCCTTCTGGCTTTGCAATATGTTAGTATCAGTTGCCTTTCTTTATATGTCTTCTGACTCCTTGGTTTCCAATGAACAGGAAGCTGTACAGGCAAAGGGTCTTCGAGATGATACAACCTGCATTGTTGTTGATATCTTACCACATGAGAAGCCAGCTGCTCCTTTGCCACCACCAAAGAAGCCAGTAAAAGGCATGTTCAAGGCCATGTTTCGCAAGAAGCCTTCTGAATCATCTTCTTATGTTGATAAAGAATACATGGAGCCAGATGTGGTGGAGGAATTATTTGAAGAGGGATCTGCTATGCTTTCAGAACGGTTTGTGCTTATGAGAATCTTCTATTTGTTTAAATATGAAATTTATACTTCGATTGTCAGACCAAGCATCAGACCCATATATCTTTCATTTCATCCATTCTGTGTGGCATAGCTTGCTATGAATGAGGACAGGATAAAATAGTTTGTGCTTTTATCTCATGAGGAACACTTCTGTTGGATACAGGTTGGACACAAAATATCCACTGTGCAACATGTTCAAGCTGTTCATGTGTGCAGTCTGTCAATTAGAGATGAAACCTGGAGAGGGTATTTCGATTCATGCCGGCACATCTAATTCAGTAAGGTTGCGTCCATGGGATGGTCCTTTCCTTTGCTCTAGTTGCCAGGAGAAGAAAGAAGCCATGGAAGGGAAAAGATCATCTGGTGGTAATGACAGAACTCTCCCACTCCCACTCCCTCTCTCTATCTCTTTCTTTATTGCAAATTTATGTTACTAAAAGACCCTTGTTTTTCCTGTTTTCAGATAGACATAGTAGTGAAAGTGACTAGCTAGACCTCTTCAATTGCTGTTGCTCCTTGTGGGCACTAACAATTGTTTTGGAATTGGTCATAAATGGGTAAGATGGTGCATTCTCACTACAGTAACTCCCTTCAATTTCTTATTGGGGGGCATTGAGCATTCTGGTCCATTTGCAACTGAGGCTCCTGTTGGGTCTATACTCCAAGTCAGAATATCAGAGTTGAAATGTGTGTTTAGATTTCTGTTTTCGGGCTTCAGCAGTTAGAAGACGTGTTTACCTTGAGTGAAAATGGAGAAAGAAAAGATAAAAAAAATGAGAAAGATAGGCTGAAGGGTTTCATATCCTTTGCAGTGCATGATGGTATGCCTCAGAGGTAATTCTTTTTTTTTTTTTTTTTCATCTGTGTTCAGCCCATTGTATAACATGCGCTCCAATTCATAGAACTAACACTAAATGATAGTGGACTTCAGTGTAATGTTATAATATATAGGGAGTCTGATGAGTACTCGATACACATTTGTCAGAAGTTAGGAGAAAACTTGTGCGATTAGCTTGCTGAATGAAATTTGTTCATGTACCATCGGACATTTGTTCCTTCCTTTGACAAGTAGGAAGGTAATCTTTGGAATAGAAAATTTGCAATTCCATTCTTTCTTAATTATAGACTTCCCGATTGGGATATATGTGTAGCCCCATAATTTCTGGTTTAATTTTCAATTCTATTTTCTACTGTTTTGATAAATTTGTTTTAACTAGCTGTTGTTCGTTAGTTAATGGTTTACGTTTAGCCATACATAGACATGCGTAGTTTATGTGTATATATGGCTTGATCTTTTATGATACCTAGTAGCTGGATCTTGCCGTGTCTGAGGATAGATATGTTGAGCACGGGACCAGCTTTGCTGTCGGGACGAGTAGACACCGCTTGGCTGGAGGATGTTGACTCTAGTCAATATGCATGTGAACTCGCTATCCACGCCCTCTCGCTATACCATTCAAGTTCTTTAAGAAGGCTAGTGCCCAACTTCTTCCCTCATTGTTCACATTAGAATATATATAAATAAATATATATTTATATATAAACAAAAAACAAGACAAGGGAGAAAAAAAAAAGCAAAAAGAAAAACAGAGGGAGATTACTGATCAGATATGTAAAACAATAGGGAATTTTCAGAACAAAAACTTTGCATAGAGAAAATATCCGAAGGATCATATCATATGATTTCTAACTTGCTTGCACGTTTTGTTTGATAATAAGATATAGAAAATCGATAGGCATATAAAGAGGGAGAGACTGGGGAAGTGTTGGCTTTAGTTCTCCCAGTTAACTGTTTCTGTCTCTGGAGGAGAAAGTGTATGAGATGTTGAGTGGGAAGTGGCAATAGCAGAAAAAGGAAGAGCTTCCCCACCCAAGTATCTTATATGGGTTTTGAACGTGAAATCTTTGTTTTTATGTCCTGTTTTCTTCTACCCCCTTTCCTTCTTATCTTTATAGAAATAGAATAAGATTTGAGTGGCTCGATTGACAAAGGTGAGTCAGCCCACCTAAATAATGCCTCCATGATTGAGAAATTGACCTTAATGAAAAAAATTCTTCCATGGGCAGTCTATGGGGGAAGGACCACTTTGTACACGTGTGTGGGTCTACCTTCTCACCTAACCGTGAAAGTTTTCTTCCATTCCATCTTCTCCCCCACAATCCATCTTTCTAAGTAACACATTCAACAGCCTCTGATCTTAATCGGACGCTTCAAACTTTGTCGCAAGATCAAATAGACCTATCCGCAGATGGTTGTTTTTCTTCCTAGTCTATATTCTTAAATTGACTGATGAATAAAAACCATTGCACCAACGCTGCTTTGCTTTGCAATTTGCCTGTCATATCTAAAGCTCAGCCATTCCTGTTGAGTTCATGATCAAACATCAATGGTGGGGTCGTCATCTCCCTCCCTAACAATGAAATCGTTTGCATTTTTACAGAGCTACACCACACTGTCTATCTAAATTCTTCAAACAATTTTACACGAGGAATTCAACTCTCAACTGCAGAAAATGTTTACAATGATGAAATATGACGCCAGTCCTATCTCATTTTTTGGTAAACCCAAAATGATAAATACTCCAATAAAAAACAAAATCAGCTTAAAATATTGAAAGTGGTGTGTCAAATCGGGTCCATTCCAAGAGAAAAACTTTGTACAAATGCAGAGGAATATGATTAACAAATGGTAAAGAAGAATGTCTATTTCAAATTAGTTGAACCTTTCGGACTTCAAAACATTGAAGACTTAAAAAAGTTTTGAACTCCATGGCCATGGGGCATGAAGCCTCAGCTCATACCATTCAATTCTTTGAATGACATCATTTCCTTGTCAAGATGAGCAATGTTTAACCTCGTTTCACACAAAACAATATACTAAATGAAAACCTTCCCATAGAAACTTGTCTGCATAAAGAGAAGATAGGTTATTCTTATTCCTTGGTAACAATGGAAGGATAAAAGTGGCTGGTTATATATTCCAAAACCAACTTTATAAGATTCCTCTTGAAATGAATGCACATCTTTGTGTGTGTATGTGAACATGACTCCTACTTTTTTTTTTGCCCCCACGGCCTTTTCATAGCCAGAACAACTCACATATAGAGAGAGACGCATACCCAAGAATAAAGTTTTGCTTTGCCATTCCATCTGTGTTTGTTGTGGGCAAATTTGGATGTTTGTGATATAAATTTCTTTTAATCGGCAGTTTCAGAAGCTGTTAGATTTGACAAGGACCCACCAACCCTTGATACATACTGCTAAATGTATCGTCTCGACTCCATGGTGCCCCTATGGCCACCGCACCCTCTCTCTATTGAAGAATAATGCAAAAAAAGTAAAATACACGTCTCATTTTCTGCAAAAGACACATTAAGCCCAACGCCAGTTTGACAACATTCTCTCTCTCTCTCTCTCTCTCTCTCTCTCTCTCTCTCTCTCTCTCTCGCCCCACTTCCTCCTAATCTCCTTAACCCCCCCTCCCCCCAGGTCTCTCTCTCTCTCTCTCTCAAACAAACAAACCCAAGGGAAGAAAAAGAAAGAGAAAAAAAAAGAAGAGAATTTCAGATACTGAATCAGATCTTGTTAGTTTTTGGAGGTAGGTTAATTAAAATCATGGATACTTATCAGCAGCAAAAGACCAGGGAGAAAGTTGTAGACAGGAAGCATGAAGAAGGCAAAAAAGAAGGCTCAGCATATAAGCAGCAGTCATCAATATCCCCTGCTTCACCTCCTTCAGCATCTTCCTCTCCTTCTCATGAATTCTCCTTCACATTCTCTCTCCACTCTTCCTCCAATATAGTCCCTGATAAAACCAAAACCCCACCTTCAATTGCAAACGATTTGTCTCCAGCAGATGACATTTTCTTTCATGGCCATTTGCTCCCTCTCCACCTCCTTTCTCACCTCCCAGTATCTCCACGTTCCTCTACAAATTCATTGGACACCTTCACCCTTCCCAAAAGAAAGTTACTAGATGACCCAAAACCTGAAAAAAATATCAGCAATTGTAGCAAAAGCGACAGCAATATCAGAAGCAGCATCAGCAGCAGCAACAAGAACCATGACGGGGTTACAAACCGTCATCAAAGCCACACCATTGAAGCAAAAGGAAGGCAGAAGTCCAAGTCTTTCTCTTTATTCGGTTTAACAAGATGGCAAAAAGGGCGTGGCTTTAGAGAAACAGAAGAAAAGGAGAAGCACAAGAAAAAGATGAGATTCGACGTCAGTCATGTATTAAAGAGGTACATGAGGATGGTTCGGCCTTTATTGTTCTTCAGAGGAAGGAGAGAGAATCTACATCTCCGTCGTCAAGCTTATTCATTTTCAGGTACCTTAAGTTCGAGAACCAAAAAGCAAGAGTTGAGAGGAAGGAAAGGAGAATATTCAGCTCCTGCTTCAATGAGGACATCTCCTACAAATAGTGGTCTTCTAGTTGCAACCACAGGTCTTCCTTCTTCAACCAGTGACAGCACCATGGAAGAGTTACAGGCTGCAATTCAAGCTGCAATTGCTCATTGCAAGAATTCCATTAGAGGGGAAGACAAACTTAAATGCTAAGCAGCTAATTTGGAT
The DNA here is from genome assembly GCF_047325235.1 of Durio zibethinus. Taxonomy (NCBI): domain Eukaryota; kingdom Viridiplantae; phylum Streptophyta; class Magnoliopsida; order Malvales; family Malvaceae; genus Durio; species Durio zibethinus. The sequence goes on from NC_143181.1 coordinate 2,395,259, forward strand.
TTTCCCGTTTATTCAACTTCCTTAAGTTATATTATTTTTTCTTCTTTTCTTTTTTTTTTTTTTTACTACATAGTTATATTTTCCTGTGTACAAAGTGGTACATATAATACAATAGTATGAAATTAGCTTTCAAAAATAAAAAATTTCTACATCTTAAAATGAAAAACTGATGCTTGTCTTGTCTTTACTCTTTACTGTGCCGAGTATGTCATAGTTTGGTGACAAGTAACAATTTGAATGTTAAAGATTTGATGAGGATTCAAAAATCTGTTCACATGATTCATTAGTTGCAATTAATAATGAAAGTCGTTTAGTAGAGCATTTCAGTGAGTTTTCCTTTTCCTTTTTTCTTTTAAATCCAACTACCCAAGTTTTACCAAAAAAAAAAAAAAAAAGAAGTTCAGTTCCATTATATTCAATGGAATACCACTGAAATGCTAAATCATATATTTTTCTGCCAAAAACCTATAATGATAAAATTTCAGCACAGACCAAGGGTCATAAATTTTCAGTAAAAAGATGAACACATCATCACCAAACCCACCATTTTTCATTTGTTCATTTTGCCTTGAAAATTTTATTTCTTTAACATTTTCCATAAATCAAACAGTGCTTATAAGAGCCCACATGAAAAGGCAAAGTTATTATCTGCTGCAGGTAGGGAAAGGAGTAAAGTTAAAAAGAGCACAGTGACTTTTAATCTTCAGTCCCTACAAGAAAAAGGCAATCAAAAGGGAACAAAAATCATTTGTGATCGTAGGTGCCATAAAAAGAAGTGGTATCAATGGGGGTTTAAAAAGCCCTGTGGGACTCATGACTTGACAGCTTCAGAATTTCACAAAAAGTACCAAGTACAACAAATTGCATATATATATATATATATATATATATATATATATATGCATGCTATCAACAATGTTGGAGCTTAATATCAAAGACATGATTAATATAAAAAACCCATGATAATGATGAGGATGATGATAGATTGTAATGATGGAATCAATTGACTGAGTCCCCTTTTCTCTTTTCCATGGCCAACTTTGTATGATATATTTGTATGCACCAGATTATAAAACACACTCATATATCGAAATGGAAGTGCTTTTCCCAGTTGTTTCATTACCATCATCACGGCCAAAGCTACACAGTCTAGAAAAGTAAAAAAAAGGAGGCTAAACCGCGGAAGATCTTCCAAGGAGAAGATACTCTTTTTGGAGTATGTGTGCATGAGTTTACACAAACATGCATGCATTGCTTAAATTAGTTCAAACTAATATTTTATGGCTGAGATTTTAGATACAGGATGATTATCTGAAATCATGGAATTGACCAACTGGGAATTCCTTTTCTCAAACAGCAAGAAAAGAAAAGCCCCACAAGAAGGTGATGGCTGCAGGGCTCAAGAAAAAAAGAAATGAAGTCCCAAGATTGGGATTATAAAACAATCATGATATGTGCCATAGCCAACATATAAAATTATACTCCAGCATTCTATTCCATGCAACGTGGTTCTTTTCCTGAACACAAAGTCGGAAAAAAAAAACAGCCAACAAAAGAAGTAGAAATAGAGCAAAATCAGATTCTCTGATGCTTCCTGGATTGTTTGTTTCCTTTTGATTTTCCAGAAGAAAGTTACTGATGCAAAATTCAATGAACATGAAACAGATAATAGCAAAGGAGCACCTGACTGTGTGCGGCACACTTTCCCATCAATAACAAGGGAACGGAAAGAGACATTGAGATTGCTGTAATCATATGATGTCTCTATTTCATTGGACCAACAGAAAATTCCATATCTTCAAAAATCTTTAAAACAAGGGTTAAAGAAAATTTCGTGGAAGAACAGACTTCAAAACTGATGAGTTGAAGCACAAGATACAAAAACCCACAACAATCCGAAGCTCCATCTTTGGTTTACAATGTTGAAATGAAAGTCAAGGCCTAGACGACTTTTTACGATGTTGAAATGCAAGTAAAGGCCTAGACGACTTAGGATGTCATGAAAAATATCAAATTGATCAAATAATCGCTAGATTTGCGGTGTCTTGGAATTTAGACGCCCAAAGTATATGTATCACCAACGGTGAAAATTCCATACTGTTGTATCCAGGCTAGCTGGGCTGACCCAGGCTTTCTTAGGCTCTCAGCTATGTTGTTACCTGGGCTTTTGCTTCAATACTGTTGCACTTAAGAGATCAAGGGACCCAGCTACTTCTGAACTGGCTGGGTTGTGCTTGGCCCTTTCGTTAGCACTTTTATTTTTTCAATTTAATTTTAAGATTGGCATGGATTAAATTTTGATTATTAGATTTATTTTTATTTTAATAATTGATTATAATTATTCAAAATAATATAATAATAAACTAATATATATATATATGCTGTAATGCTTAAAAATATAGTAGTAATTTGTATGAACACATTCAAATTTCTATATGAGCTGCAATGGGAAAATGTTTACTTTTAAACTTTGATGAATAAATTTAATTACTAGTACTGGGAATTAACCTACCACGTACTAACAATTATAGAAATTCTCTGATATTTGACAGGTAGATGGAATATGACAACGATCTGCCTTACAGCATTCATGCATGAATACCTTGCATTTCACACTTGTTTCTTAGCTGCCAAATTGCCAATTTTATATCTTAAACAAATTAAACAGTCAGATAAGTCCACAAATCAAGTCAACATGTTAAGTTTGGCCAGCAATTTTGATCTGTCTAATGCCTTTCTACCAATCATTGAAAATTTTTTTATCCATGTTAGTATATCTTAATGATTGTCATGACATGTCAGTTTCATTGTTAGACTTTTCAATTTCCTTTACCATTGATATCTGTCTTAATTAATGCATAAGTTTCAATATTGCTTGTCATGATCCTAAACCTTGAAAGAAAATTGTATGAAAAAATAATTTAATCAAAAATATTTTCAGGTTTTGAATGAATTTAAAATTTTCATTTAATGATTTAAAAAAAAAACATTTTTTTTACATCAATTTGATAAATGTAACATTTTGGGTTTGGTACATGATCGATTTCATCTATTTCCCATCGACCCTTTTTTTTTTTTGTTTAATGACTATTTGCATGGCCATGAAGAGCCAAAATATTAGCATCTTCATTTATTAAAGGTAGCAAATTTCCCTCAACTCACCGCAACTGGGCTAATTGTAAGAAGCACCATTTCATCACGCCAATACCAAGAGACGCGACAGCTACACCTAATGTTCTAGGATATGAGTAATGTCCAATTTCACTAATAACAAAGGTAAGTGAAATTAAGGTGATAACAATTTAGATAGATTTGAATTAAATTTGATTTGAATTTTTAAAATATTATATAATATTATAAAATTTTAAAATTTAATCATAATTTAGATTGAAATTTTATTTTATTTAAATTAAATTGAATTGAATTTTTTTGATATTATTTATTAATTTTTAATTATTTATATTATTTTAATATAAAATTTTAATATATTTAAGTAAATTTTAATATAAATTTTTATTTTTATTTTTTAAAAATTTAAAATACATATAAAAATTTTAAAAATATAATTTGGTTTAGTTTTATTTTTTTTATTTAAAATTTATACAAATTTAATATATATTTAATATTCAAACTTAATTCAAATCAAATAAAAAAATTAATCATAATCAAACTAAATATTATAATTTTAAATCGATTTTTAAATTTTTTAAATTTTTTTAATTTTTTTCTCACGAAAACAAACAAATTTATTATGATTAATTAAGTGAAATAAAATCAAAGGTCCGGATAGCACATTCCTTCCAAACTTTGGCTGTGGCCATAGTTTTTTTTTAATTTTTTTTAGGAGAGAACATAATCTTTAAAAAAAAAAAATTTGGCTCGAAACTAAAATTTTTATATTTTTATAAAATCTCCCTAATTACTAAATCAAGTGGCGGAGAATGTGTCTATAATTTTTTATATTACAAGAGTTTTACGTTTTCCTTGTATTTTGATTCTATCATGAATCATATTTGATTCTATCATGAAGTTATGATTATGCCATTTCTTGTAAAAACAATAGCTTGTAGGGGTTTGGTCCTAACTCCCAAAACCGATTTCCACCATGTCTATTTCAAGCTCCTTTTTTTTTTTTTTTTGTTTTGTTTATTCATTTTCTTATTTCAAAAACAAAAAGACGTTATCTTCGTCCTCGAATCGACGTCATGTTTTGCGTTTGGAATGTTGGGTAGACAGAAAATACTGTAACACTCTTTAAATTTAACTCAATCCTCTTGCTGACATGTCATCTCCTTTTCTCTTTCTCTCTCGAAATTTCCGAACTAAACACCAAGACAAAGTCTCTCTCTCTGTGTCTCTGTTGAGATCACGAAACTGTTGGTCTCTCTTGGTTGTTTCTCGCTCACTCAAGCTAAAATCTTTCTCTTTTCCTAGAATTGTTTTTTTTTTTTTTTGAGAGAAATAGTCTTTGTTAATAATTGGGATTTTAATGATACATAATTTGACTATATTTCATGGGTACATTCCAATACTTGACAAACGAATATGCTTTAATTCCATCTAAATACCGTTCTTTTTTCAGCGGTTGATTTTTTATTTGGTTTGGTTGGTCACGTCTCTTTTTGTTTTTAATTTGCGTTTTATTTACAACTGAGACGTACACTAAAAAAACAAAGAGAAAGAGTGAGTTTCTTAGTTGATTTATCTTGTTTGGTTTGATTAATCATTTTCTTCTTCGTTTCTTATTATTTGAGTTACTGGGCATTGAACAATTCCTAAATTTATACGTGTTGTCTATGTTTACGTTGTTCATTTATAAGGAGGTTTTGTCTCTTTCTAAGTGGTGCGTCATTCATTGTTGCTTCAGCTCAAAGAGCATCTGTGTTTTCTCGTTTGATTGATTGGGGTTCGTTAATTATGCGTTGAGATTTGAGATTTTATTGTCTGGGTATTTGCAGAATTTAAAGCTTTAGACTTTTCCAGTGAGATTTCCAGAATCCCACCTGTCAAAACCTATCAGGATATTGAATTATGGTCGATTTTTAAGTGTTTGAGATCTGGGTGGTCTTAGAAATTCAAAGTCAGGAGGATGTACGCGGTGGGGAGGCTTATCTCTCGCGGTGTATATACTGTTTCTGCGCCCTTTCATCCTTTTGGTGGTGCTGTGGATATAATTGTAGTGGAACAACCAGATGGGGGCTTCAAATCATCGCCTTGGTATGTTCGATTTGGTAAATTTCAAGGGGTTTTAAAGACAAGGGAAAAGGTGGTTAGCATCAGTGTTAATGGCATTGAAGCGAATTTCCACATGTTTCTTGATCATAAAGGGGAAGCATACTTTCTCAGGGAGGTAGACGATGAAGAAGGGGAGTCTGAAGCTGTATCATTTCCTTCTTCTTCTGGCGATGAGACGGATGAGCCATCGTCTGGTAATCGGAGGCCAATGAAGTCCAAAAGTTGCAACTATGATGCTGATAAGTCAAACTCCGTGGGTCAAGTTGATGTGAGCAATGGGAAGATTCTGGCTAGGACTAGTTCCCGACGGTCACGGATATTTGGGCTTGTTTTTGGACAGAGGTCGACAAAGGAGGATGGTTACCGGGAGGGTGTCGATGGTGGCCGTGTGACGAGGATCGATTCGTTGGAGCGTGCTGAGATTGCTGCTGACTTGTTGGAGGTGAAGTGGTCCACCAATCTCTCCTCTAATAGATCAAATAATAATGCTTCCCCATTTTCTTCTACAAAAGATGCATTGGACAAGAAAGGTTCTGAAGAGGAGACACAGATTAATGATGAGCAAAACCAGTTTCACTCTTCCATACATGATAAGGAGGAAACGAAAAATGATGAAGAAAACCAGTTTCAATCTTCTGTACACGATAAGGAGGAAAATAGTATCGTAGACCAGCCATTACTAGAGGAAACTGACTTCTGCAACAAGCAAAAGATTAGCTATTCTCATTCTGGCCTTGAGAACCCAGAGTATTTTGTAGAGGAAGCTAGCTTACAAGTTTCTCGTGTAAGCACCGATTCACAAATTGTTGAAAACTCATTAGGTGAAGGCTTTATGGAAGAAAAATGCAAAGTAATAGCCAATATTTCAGGAACTATTGATGATCGTAGTGTTGGGAATCTTGATCACGATGAGAATGAGATGGGTGCTGTCTCAGGGATGAGTGGTCCTGATCTGCCAAGTCAATATAAGCTTGAAGCATGTATGGACAAACAGTTTGATGAAGAACTGGCCGATAATGAAAGGAATGTTGTTTTACCGGTCCGTGGGATTTCCAATAAGGAGACTGTTTCAGACAGTCTTCAATCTTTTGTTAACTGTGAAACATCACAGAGCTCAGTAATAACATCGAATGGTTCCAGTGAACAAACTCATCAGACACTGTGCCTTTCTGATGTAGGAAATAGGAAAGTACATGTTCATGCTGAAATACTGGTTACAACGACTAAGCTAGTGTCAGAGGTGAACTCTTATCCAAAGTGTTTTATTTAGTTGCAAGAGACATTTTAAAGAAAATATGATTTTAAGGATAAGAACATTTTTGCAACTTATTTAGTGGTGCATTACTCTTTTGAAGGCAACAAACTGCTTTGGACTACATTAGAAATGATATTGAACCTAAGTTTTTTCTTTGAATAATATTCTCTTGATAATTAAAAGATCTTACTGAGCTGATGTTTTAGATGGTTTTCATCAGGTTACAGTTCTCAAGCAAGCGAAGGACATGGAATTGGATTCTGAAGGGGCATTAACAATGTCAGAATCCTACCCTCAAATGGTCAGTGTTGACCCTTTATTTGGTTTGGAAGAAAAGATGTCACATAGCATTCACACCACTTCCACCATCAGTGATTTAGGTGATCAAGTTGAAGATGAGAAAAATACCAATGATTTTCTCCATCCTTCTTTGGAGTTTGTTGATGATTCTCAAAACTTTTATGGTGATAGTGAACCAAAGAGAAGTGTTCCAGCATCAGAGAGTTCAGAGGATGAACAATTCCTTTTCAGTGACCTTGATGAATCCAAACTCCTTGAGCCAGATTGTGTAAATAAAGATCTTTATCCCTCAATTTGTACAGAAAATGAAGATGTAAATGGTTTATGTAATGTGAATAATGAGTCATATTTAAATCCTGATCAGTTTGTTCAGGAGAATCCATCAACTGATCTGGAAAACTCAGTAGAAAAGTCGGGGATTATCTCTAATCCTATTGCTATTTCTAGAAATCATAGAGTAGCCGGTGAGAAAAATGTGTGGCAGGTGGAATCACTTCCTAATATGTGGTCTCCTGTCTCCAAGTTCGATGCAAACGACCATCGTCCTGTAAGCCATTCTCTGGACTCAACTTCTGAAACCATGAAGTGGACATCGATCAGGAAAGATGATTCAAGCTGTATAAGGCCAGATGCAGATAAGGAACAACCAATATTACATGAAAGATCTAGTAGTGAGGATACTGAGACTTCAGGGAAGCTAAAAAATGCTCTTTACAACCCTGCCGTCGGTAAGAGAACTTGGTTATCTTTTTCTTTTCTTTTTTTCTTTGATTAACAGAACTTGGTTATCATGTATTACTTATGCTTGTTGAGTTTACACTTTACATCGCTTTCTTACTTTCTGCAGAATGCCCTGAATCGTGGTAAAGTGCAACATACTATTTGTTATGAGTTTAGTTAAACATAGAAGAAATATTCTGTCTTTCTGGTGAAACTGCTCTTTAGGCTGTAAATTGTGGAAAGTGACATGCATTGTGCTTTGTGCAGAGATATCTCTTTGCAAACACTTGCTATATGAAGGGATGGGCGCTGAAGCTGCCTGTCAAGCTTTTGATGCTGAAAAACTGGATAGCAAGAAATTTAGTTCTTTAGGTCCTGCTGTTGTGAAGAATGATAGGCTTGTTGTTCGAATTGGTGGCCGTTACTTTCCGTGGGATGCAGCATCCCCTATTCTTTTAGGGATGGTTGCATTTGGAAGTGAAGAAATATTTGAACCCAAAGGCATGATACCTGTTGACAGAGTGGAGAAATCCATTGAAGGAGATCCATCAAAAGCCATAGTCTCCCATAGTGGAAGCTGGAGGCTTTGGCCTTTTTCTTTGAAAAGAACAAGATCTAGGAAGTCTGTGCAACTGGCTCCAGCTGATATCAAAGATATGGATGCTGAGAATGCTGCAGACATTACTGTTGCTACTGATGGTGATAAAAAATTGCTTATACCCAAGCAGGTGAAGAAGATGATCAGGGCAATCTGTCCAACCTCTGAACAGCTGGCATCATTGAATCTAAAGGATGGGATGAATCATATAACCTTCACATTTTCCACCGCTATGCTAGGGAAGCAGCAGGTCCTTTTTGTTGAATTCTTACTTGAAGTTACATAGTCTTTCTGAATTCTTATTTAATTTTTTGTTGTTAAGATAATTTCTTATTTATCACCTGTAGTCTGGATTTGCTTATTCAAAATCATGTACTAAACAGGTTGATGCCAGAATCTATTTGTGGAAATGGAACACTCATATAGTAATCTCAGATGTTGATGGGACAATTACAAAGTAAGGATGGTTCTCAGATATGCTGAAGCAGAACACCCTGTTATGCTACTTCATGTTTTAGATTGACTGCTGATTAAAGTTCATGTCTGCATTATTGAGTTATCTTTCTTGCAATTAAATGTCAGTTTTAGATAACAGCCACATGTTGCAGATGATAGTTCAATATATGCTTCTTATTATAATGGGTATAATATTAAATTGGTAATTAAATTTTACTAGCTTTATGAGATGTTGCTCAGCCTAGTTGGTAAAGCTTGGTCACAGTTGATTTAGGTGGAGAATCTCCATCCGAATTGAGTCATCCGATCAATGGGCTGAGTTTTGGGTTAGTTGCATAAGCAGCAGACACATGCAACAGAAAGAAGAAAACATAGATAAGGATGCTAATCTATTGGACAAGGTGAAAAAGAGAACAAGGATTTGATGATTTAGTTGGAAGATATAACAGGTGCATAAGAAAAAACTTTTGCAGAATGCTAGTTTTTAATAGTCCGAGAAAGTGGCCATGGTTTAGATTTCAGGCTGTCCATAGTTCTGGCATTTCAGTCATTTGAAATGTACTTGTGAGGAGTTTGAGCTTTATGGTTGCAGGCATTTTTCTATAGCTCTTTGTTCCAGTCAATTCTTTTTATTTATTACCATATGCAGCGTTAACATTAACTTTTGGATAACTTGAGTAATATTTTGTTTTGTCTTCAAATCTTAATCTTGGGCTCAAAATTCATGAACCTCTTTCTCAAAATGAATTCTTCTTGTTTTTCATAGTTCTCTTGGCCCACAAGGTATTGAAGACAGCTAGCATTACATAACCTGAATTGCTCCTTGAAATTTTTACAATAGGTTTCTTTTATAACCTGCTTGTTTCCTAAGTTCTAAATTGCTGCAGACAAGGTTTCTTTTGGTCATTTCTAGCTTCCGTAATTTTATGCTATCGTTGCAGATCAGATGTTCTAGGTCAGTTCATGCCTTTGGTTGGGATAGATTGGTCACAAACAGGTGTTGCACATTTATTTTCAGCTATTAAGGTAGGTTACTTTTCATCTTACATTTTATTTTTTTTCTGATCATGGTACTCTATTCCTTCTTGCACAACCAAAAAACCCGTTGTTTTGTGAACCATGTACAGTCTTAACGAAGGCTGTTGCATACAATCATTTTCTTATTTCCTTTGTTTGGATTATAGAAGGAAAAACATTATAGATTTCATATGGCCTCTAATGCATGAATAGGAGTTATCTTCGACGTATCAAAATTCTTCTTCCATATTGCAGGAAAATGGGTATCAATTGCTTTTTCTTAGTGCACGTGCAATATCCCAGGCATATATCACTAGACAATTTTTAGTCAACCTTAAGCAGGTGAGCTGCGCAAGTTCGATGATTTTCTTATGTTGAACTGTAAAATGAGAATCAAGAAATTAAAATATTCTTGTTTTCATTGTCCTTATTCTTTGTTTAACTTACGAACTTTGCTCATTAAAAGGAGAAACTGTTTAACAAGCATATCTTCATATCTGTAGGATGGTAAGGCTTTACCAGATGGGCCGATTGTTATTTCCCCTGATGGGCTTTTTCCATCCCTATATCGAGAAGGTAACTGTTTTGCATTTCAGGGCCTTAATAAAACAGTTTTCTGAGATTGCTTTTCATGTGCAAGATATGTGATTATTATTCTAGTCTTGCTTTTCTTATGCAACCTATAACATTTAAATTTGATTTTATTTTTTGATCCTTTGGTTTTGTTGCATGTATCATGCATTACATAGTCTAATTTGCACATTAGTTATGTTCTTCTAGTACATTAAATTAAAAAAATGTGGCATGAGTATCTAAATTGCCAACCATGTTCTGGATAAGGGAAATGCCTCCTTTCTTTTACATTCACTTTAAGTTGTATCCATGAGGACATGGTGGATTATGTTGAGGCTGTAAATCCCCATACCCCATTACGTTAAACCCCTAGAGAGATTTATGACATTTCTGCAATAACGACGATGAGAAGCATTAGCTGTACCTTTGGAAATAGATGCATGAGACGTGCAATTGCAACGTGAAAAATCAAAGTTTAGTTCTTTGAGCTGCAATAAATTAAATGAAAGGTTGTTCTATTATATTTTGTGTTTGTTTCCTATTATGTGCCTTTTATTGTAAGAAATTAAAAGCTTCCTATGCATGACCACTTTGAAATTCAAATTGAAGGTTAAGCGGGCTTCACATTTGTAGTTATATTATGTTATTGTTTCTGATTTGGAGCATATGCTTTTAACACTTAGAGCACATTGGATTTTTGTAGATATCTATTCTTATCTGTCTCTTCCTCCCCCACCCCAAAAGATAACTCTAAACTACATTAATTGGACTGAAACATCCTATATATTTCGCAGTTATTAGAAGAGCTCCTCATGAGTTCAAGATTGCGTGCTTAGAGGTTAGTTCTCTGCTCTGACATACCTACTTCTGATATGTTGAACTTCTCTGATGTGGTATTTGTGCTGTTAAAATATTATGATTATTTTCCGCATTTCAAGTTTTTATATATTTTCCAAATGTATTGTGAATCAAATCAGCTGAATGGGTTGCATGCAAGTCTGAGAGGAATTTACAGTGTTTTGAGGCATGTCTTACTTTATTCCACTTCCAACAAAATGAGATTTTAATTGTTCAGTTTTAAAACAAATTTTATTTTATTACAACTCTTGATAGCTCAAAACACATCATTCCTTGTGATTTCAATCTGTTTTAATTTTATGCATCACAACTTTAGCTTAAAAATTCTTGATGGCTTTGTATATGCTTTGCATTACACATAGAGATTTAAAAGATTTCCAGTATAGATAGGTAGATAATAGGTATGTCTTAAATTAGGAACATTTTAATGCGCTTTTATATCTTTTGACTTGTAGGATATCAAGGCATTGTTCCCATCTGATTGCAATCCATTCTATGCTGGTTTTGGGAATAGAGACACTGATGAAATCAGCTATCTTAAGGTTGGAATCCCAAAAGGGAAAATCTTCATTATCAACCCAAAGGTAATCTAACTATCTAAGGCTTTCATGCTTAAAGAAATGCAACCAAATACTTCTAATGTACTGCACCAAACTTCTCTTCTAATGGTTTCAAGTTTGCAGGGTGAGGTTGCTGTGAATCGACGTGTTGACACAAAATCTTATACCTCCCTTCATGCTCTTGTTCATGGCATTTTTCCACCAATGGCCTCCTCTGAGCAGGTTTTGTTACCTTTTCTTTTCCATTTATAACTCACAATATGTAGCTTGTTTTGAAATCCATAAACTGACTTTAAACTTAGTATTATTGGGTCCTCTTGTAGATATTTCTGTTCAAAAACTTGGTTGCAAAGGCAACTAGGCTGAGTTTTGTTATACTTGTTTTATGGAAAGAGACCCAATTGTTCCCCGTTTTCTTCTAGATTTTCTAGCCTTCACTTAGGTGACATCTATCATGCCAGGGCTCACCATCTCCTGATAACATATTAATGTCTAAATTTTCGAGTTTTAATTGATCCTTTTGGGGGTGTCTCAACTTTTTTTGCTCCACTTTATTTCTATTGATTACAGGAAGATTTTAATTCCTGGAATTTCTGGAAACTGCCACCTCCAGTAATTGATATATGAAGTTGTCAGCTAGAATATATTGCTTGAGCATTCGGATACTGAGATAGATGGATGGTGTCTGCGATCATTCTGGAGTGGTCCAGGTATATCTTGATGTCAGTTTTGCATATTTGTTAAAAACTCAGGGTGGACTCTTAGGTAGTTATCTGAAATGAATTGTGTCAATTGTATTCTAGGACCTGCTTGAAAATTGAGTTGCCGTTTATTTTACCCATAGAGCAGTCAATATTAGACATGTAGGAGTTGAGGCAGAGACTTTCCAGCTCTTTGCCAGCACTTTCTGAGATCCAACTAGCTATCACCATTAAAGTTTCAGTGCATGCATTTTTCAAACTTCTAATAACAAGATTGTCCTCGCAAATTACAGGTTGTATGTGACCATGGCTGTTGGCAGAACTTCCACCGTGCTCTTGAAAGTGCAGAGCTGGCTGACACGGTTGTCCGAAGTAGTTTAATTTGCATAGAAAAGGTTGGTTCATCTCAGTTGTATTTGGCTTCAGAGTAGTTGGATTTGTAATTTTGTATAGTGAATGCACGTGATTCCATAAACAGTTAAAACGTGTAAACATTCACTAAAACTCTCAGGGGAGAAAGGGTACTGTTGATTTTTTATTGCTCATACAAAATCAATCTTCATCATTAGTTCAAAGGAGATTGTTTGTATTCATTCTACCCAGTTTACTGGAGTACATATATCAGAAAGCTGATATAAGATGAATGTACATAATTGAAAAGTATTTTCCTTTGATGGTTTTCGGATTGTTAACTCGATCAGTTCAACAGACAGATGAACATATCAAACATGAACAATGGATTAAAGGGCTGACTCAAATTAGCACTTTACAAATACAAAATTCTCACATTTAAGTGCTTTTCTGCAAACTCTGCGAGGTTTATCTCATTGTCATCGATAAAGCCATTGCCATTGGCATCTACAGATCGATTTCCATGCTTGCTCTTCCTCCTAGCAAACCATCCTACCGAGACTCTTGTAGCGTCTGCTAGCTCGTCTTTGCATATCCTTCCATCTTTATCTTCATCCAATTTCTTTAACCATCTTTTGAACTCATCGATCGTCATTTAACGCTTGCCATCAACGGAGTAGCTACGAGTTTTAATAGCCATTTCTGATAATCAAAGCCCTGGAAGTCTGTTCCTTGCACGTTGTCTTGCTTGCTATCTAACTCCCCAGTGTAGAAGTGTTTTAAGGCTTCTCAAATTTGTACCATATCTTCCCCTCTTTCCCTCGTGCATTAGGCTTTGCTAAAATACAATATAGGAATTGGATTAGCACAATTAAAACATGCAGACGCGTATTTAAAACAAAACAAAGTGCCTTTAAAAGTCATAGACAATTGTGATTGTCTAGGAAGCATAGAAAAATGGATTTTCATTAGCTTTTGCACAGATTGCCTAATATTCTAGTATTCCCCTTTTTATTTGTCAACAAAAGTTTAACTCAACAAGAAATCTCATTGCTTCATTATTCCCTCTTTTAAGTTTAACATCAACGAAGTCCATAGATCCAAAAAGGAAGAGAGAAGATTACAGTTTAACTTTTGATGCTTGTCCAAATCCGCGGAACCGAGGACGACATGTGGGGATTAATCTATAAAATTCTGTTTGTTTTTACCGCAGCGCGCACTGAGTTAGGCAACAATGTATGTTACAAAATCTTTTGAGTTGGTATCCTAAGAAAGGGTAGTTAAAACCGTACCAAATGCATTTAACAGTTAGATCCCTGATGATGGCTTTATTTCTTTGAATTAATGATAGTGTCAGGTTACTGGATTCCAGATTGCGAAGTTAAGGGACCTCAAAGGATAGTGTATAGAAATTGAGGAAGAAGATTAGGCTAATCGCCAACAAGAAGTAGAGGTTCAGAAAACCAACATGGAATCTCTTCAAAAGAAATAGTATAACAAATTTCCAATTGCCAGGCCCATTTCTTTGCTGCTTTCTCTCTTTACATTTGCTTTCAATATTGAATATCATACAACCTTAATGAGCTTCAGATAAGTTTAATACTAGTTAATCCTGCAAACTCAAGTCCACTACTCCCTATATGTGACATAGCTTTAAATCTTCGTCTACATGAAACTTGATTGCTCTGCCAATTTAGAACCATTTTTTCCCTGAATTGTCAATGTGTAAATTGGAGGAATACAATTGATCCAAATCACATTGCACAACAGCAAGCCAATGGCAAGTGTTTCTATGTGTTTTTTTTTTAATGAAAAGTTGAAAGTGACAAGTTTTTCTTGTAGGTAATAAGTGTTGGAATACAGAGTGAATCCATCTTGGTTTTCATTTTCCACTTTCATGCTTTCTGGGCAAGAATCCAAACATGTTAATGTAATGTGACCATCATTAAAACATTTGAATCCTAGAGTTTAAATTAATTCCATCTAGACAATGGAAGCAACCGTTATTATAGAAGGGTCCTATACACAAAATTCCACCATTTGGGTCATACTATGTGGAAAAGTGGAAATCAATTGTAGGAGATACCAATCTATAGCTTCCTTTCAAAGATTATGGAAATGAAAAAGGTAAAGATCCTAAGCAATCGCTTCTTATCCTGTTACATTTAGGATTGCTGGATATTGATATCAAGCATCCGCCATCCAACATCTTAATTATAATTTACCAGTGGTATGTGAAATATGAAAGGACAAGGACTCAACAATCAAGGAAAGACTTTTTTTTTTTGAAACTTCAAATATTTTTACACCATGCATAAATCAGAAGCTTAGAACCTGAAATTTGCAAGCTAGCTATAATGTCACACGGGAGTATAATATTTTTACATCAAGTATGCAAACGAGTTATTAGAAATACTAGTAACGAGGAAAGCACCGAGTTTCTAACTAATTAACGTTGATGTATCCTCGTTGATAAGCGTATTCTATGAGGCTGTCAAGCTCATCCAGGCTGACGCATCCATCCCTATTTTTATCCACATGTTTGAGTGCTTTCCAAGCTGTGAAACCAGGGAAGAGGGCACCTAATCGATCAAACGCATTCTTTATCTCTTCCCTGTCAGGACACTGTTATCATCTACATCACAATCAAGGAATACTTTCCGTAGCTGCAGCTTACTAGCCGTAGTGCGTGACAAGTCGTCGCCTTTCGGAACGTTGTGAACCATGTTGTCTAGAAGTATTTTGAGGTCGATCGGCTGTCCATTAGTAATTTGGAGAGAAGACTATTTTATATACAACAGGCTGCAGGGCTGTTCCTCTTGCTGTCCTACCGAAGTATGAGGTCATGGGTTTAAATAGACCTCCAGGGACCAATTGTAGCTCCACTTATTCTTCTTATTGATGCGAAAGAATCTTGTTTATGAAGTTTTTGGGAAAATTTTCCACTAAAAAGTAAGGGACGTATATTTGAATCCAGCACTAGAGATAAAAGTACTCAAAAATTCTGTACGAGATAAGTACAGAAACGTTAAACGTTCATCCTGTTGCAACTATGGCATTTGGCGTCCTCCCAATGTCAAATCAACTTTGAAGAGATAAGCTAGATCAAGTTGCAGCATCTTCTTTCTTTTTGAAATCTATTTCTCCAATTGTCATTGTGAAAAGAAAAAAGAATAAGAACATTGATAATAGAATTACTTTTCAAATTGGCAAGTATGATTATTACTTCACTTTCGGTGAAATGTGTGTAAGTAGTTAATCCTTTGGTCTCTAGCTGTGATGTTTACAGGAAATCGTTTTACACATGGCTTAATGCTATTTTTACAATATTTCATGGTCACAATTGGAGACGTCCCTGGTGGGCTTAATTTGAGTTCAGGTCTTGAAGAGTTAGCCTAAATGGGTCCAGGTTAAAAAGTGATTATAGCCCAAAACTGACCTTCAAATGGACCAGGCTTGTGGTTGGCCCATGATGAACATCTCCAGCCACAATAGTCTAACATGTTGGCATGTTGCCATTGATGATTGAAAATTCCAAAACTAACATTCCACCCAACGTCATCAGGAAAAAACTTTAAAAAACGTATATGAGGTTTTATATAGGAAATTTGTGAAGTTTTAAATTAAAAATGATTAAACAAAAATTAAAATTAAAATTTAAGATTTATAAATGAAAAGGTTTTATTACATTTAATTAAATATGAAAATTTTTAAAAAATTTAATATATTTTTTAGATAAATATTTTTAATAAAAATTTTAATAAAATTTGTACAGTTAAATATATATGGATCAAATTTAAATTTATAAATAATATTTATAATAATTTTTTTATATATTATTAATCTGTACATTAAATTTTATTAATTTATCTGTTTAGATTTATTATTAAAATTTTTATTAAATCATTTTTACAAAAAAATTTCACAAACTTCACTAAAAGATTTCATCTAAATTTTGTACACCTCACCATGCAGTTTTGGAATTACGCTCATTAATTTTTTTACACTCGCCAATGATAATGGTTTCTTATTTCTTCGTTGCCAAAGGCCAAGAGATTAGGATCACACTATATTGTCAGACAGCTAACGTTATATATATATATATATATATATATATATATATATATATATATATATACTTACTTTAGAAATTTATTTAGATAGATGCATTGCTGCCAAACAAATCACTATATTAAAACTGAAACAAAAGCAATTAAATAAAAAAGAGGAACTACCAGTACTCCTCTTTTCTTGTACAAACATCATACTAAAAATACATCAACTTGCATTTACATATCCAGTGTTGAATATGTACTTGCATGCTACAAATAAGAAAAACATTATTATTTCATGGAACAAATACTTATATATATATATATATATGTATGTATAGTAGGAGCTTTTCCTGCAGTGTAGCAGACTACAAATGCTTAACGGTACCCAGAGCCGTAAGCATATTCAATAAGAGCATCAAGTTCATCGCCATTGATGTATCCACTGTTATCAGCATCGATGTATTTGAGGACAGAGGCAGCTTTGTAACCGGGCAAAAGAGCACCAAGGTACTCAAATGCACTCTTCAGATTTTCCTTGTAGAGTCGGAGTTGACCTTCCTCATCCTTTTTGCCAAATTGCTCGAATACCTTCTTCAACTCTTTCTTGTTTTCCGATGATGATGAAGCAACCAATGATCGACGCATGTTTAGTCTTCGGATATTTGGTTTTTTTGGATAAATCTATTAAGGCGAATGACAAGATTCAACAAGACTCTTTTGCTAATTTTTCTTTTTCTTTTGCTTTTGTCAAAACTAAATTTCTCGGGGATATATAGGGGTTGGGAAGTCATGGTTTTATATATGGAGCTCTTGCCCTGGCAGGTCGTCGTTCCTTCTTGGAAAGTGAAGTTGCGTAGAGAATTGAACTGGAATCTCATGCTTCAAATTAAATTGAAGCACACGGTTTTCACCCATACAGGGGACGATACTGGAGCAAATACATGCAGAGAAAGAATTCGATTCTCCACTTTTATATATATTCTTTTTCATCCACAAAGACAAGAAAACAACTTTAATGTGTTGTTTGGTCAATACATTATTTATAGTTTTGTTGAATGAAATAAACATATAATTGGTAGATGCATGCATATGCTATCTTATCAAGTACTTTCCGCATTGAATTAAAATTAGTATTAATTTTTGCCAAATAGTTATCACCTATATATATATATATCATCTGTTTGAAAATTACTACTTTTTTTGAATAATTTCCATGGAAAATGTTTGATGCATTCTCTTCCAATCTATCACGTTTTATTCTCATGAAAGTTTCGTGTGATGAAAGATGTGCTAATTTGTGATCTCACAGGATTCAAGTTGTATTGTATTTTTTAAATAGTGGAAAAAAATAAAGAACATGGGCAGACCGTCTAAAAGGAAAACTCTATTCAAGTTTCCCAAGAAGTTTGCCTTGTAAATTTCATGACTTGGTACATACTACACAATGAGTCGAGATAAATTTGCCTCTAATGGGCCCTTTTTGTATGTCCATGAATGATGAATGTAGGTCAAACATACATTGGCAAATTTGGCCCAATTTTTTATATAAGATAATGGATTAAAACTGATCTGCTATATATGTAAAGGTCATCATGGACTGGCCTTCTGTCCTTTTGGGTGAACTTGGTCCAACCATTGGGAAAGCCTTGTTGAAAAGGCCAAAATTTTTGTGAAGTTTTTAAAAAAAGTTTATGAAGTATTTTTTTAAAAGTAATTTAATAAAAATTTTAAATTGATAAATTGATAAAATTTAATGTGTAAATAAATTATTAAAAATATTATTTATAATTCAAATTTAATTGATACTTATTTAATAGTAAAGATTATGTCAATATCTTTACTAAAAACATTTATCTAAAAGTATATATCAAAATTTATTAATTTTTTTTAAATTTACACACTTAATCTATGTAATAAGATCTTTTAATTTATTTTTTTTAATTTTAATTTTAATTTTTATTTAATCAATTTTAATTAAAAATTTCACAAATTTCACCCTAAAAAATCTCTCTGTTGAAAAAAAGAAGTAATTAGCTCAATTTGAATATTCTAGCCTTTTTCCAAAACCATTGAATAGAATTATAATTTATAGCCAAACACAAAAAAGATTTTCTGATTTCATCAGATGTCATGGAATAAATATTTTGTACGGCTTTTAATGTCTTCTTTGTTCCCTACCTTGGTTTGAAGTCTTGTTGGACTGTTTTTGTTGTACTTTTTATGCTATTATAGTATTATTAATAAATTTCATTTTTTATTAAAAAAAAATCCCAATTCTTTTGGACGAGAAGTTATTGAAATCACATAATCATACATATTTTTTTCAAACAGAATAAATGTTAGCATCACATAAATGCTGAATCCCCTTTTCACAGGAATCCAAACATTACACCCTAATCTAGCATTTATAATATTATATTTTATAATAATTCGTATATTTATATTATATAAAATATAAAAATTATGTATTTATAATATTTTTTAATAAAAATTATATATTATGATTTATGTTGATATAAAAATATAAAATATATATTTTTAAATTTTATTAAAATTTTAAATCGTATTATCTTCATATTTTATTTTTATATCACATTCATATATGTTATCATGTCATATTTTAAATTATCAAATCTATATAATACACTACACTTAACACAAGGATTAGTGCAATCATGGCATCTCACATTTGTTAGTAAACTACACTAATAATACTACAGGATATATATATTTATATTTATATAAAACTAATTAAGGCAATATAAAGGAAGCAAATTTCACGAGATCAGCCAGCTTATTAGAATCAATGAATTTGTCAGCATTTCTGTTGACCTTGCGAAGAGTTTGATTTACTCTCAAACTAGATAGCTGGGGTTTATCAAGCTGGCTGAAGGCGCTTTTCAGTTCCCCTGCATTGAGAAGATGATCCTGATTCAGGTCGCTTTCCCGGAAAACTTTCAATATTTGCTTCACATTTTTTCGTTTCATTGCTACTTTAAAAAAAAAAAAAAGAAGAAAGAAACAAACGTTTTGTATTTAGCTAGAAGGCTCAACACTATTTTACTTACGCTATAACAGTAATATAGGGATCAGAGTATATATAGAAATGTGGGTATTAATAGAGAAGTAACTGTTTGTTTTTTTATGCATGGTGATCAGGCGAACCAGTTCGGAGAACTTCTCAATATCCAACTTTTTGGTCAGTGGAAGTTCAACTTTTCTTGACTGAAATTGCTTTTTGAAATCAAGAATAATCTGACCAGAATTTTTTGACTGCTAATTGCATCATATATCCTTCTCTTTGTCCTGGAGTAGTGAATAGTGAACCACACTCTGCATAGAACACTAGAATTGTTGATGAATTTCCTTCATTTCCAAATCTATATACCAACACCATTTTTTTTAAATATAATGTTTCATTCATGTTGAACCTTTTATTTTGAGATTAATTGCTTGCTTATTGTCGATATAGAATTCCAGGGGCTTTGGAGCGGATTATAAATTACTTTGTAATGATAACAAATGAAATTGCTTCTCTTTTCCTCTAATATTGAAGGTGCTAGAAAGCTAGCTAGAGGTTTTTTCAATGAGATCACTTGGCAGCCATACTTTATCTCACAAAATGAAAAGTTCTAATATGATACATGTAATAAACAGTAATATGATTCGCCATAACCCCTAAGAATAATTGCGGTGGTCATTGGGCCCATTCATGACACACCCATTATGGTTTTCTTTATATCCTTTTGCCCTGCGGTTCCCAAACCAACAAAATTGGTCGAGGTCTATGGATTATGAATAACAAAGAGGGAAAGAAGAAAAGCTTTTGTTTACTCTTTTGAACACAGGATTTAACACAACTGGTTCATGAAGTTACTTGCATTATGTAGGTCAAAGTTGAAAAAGTCGGAAAGATGGAAAAAACAAAAGTACAATTCCCGGCAGATCATGTGCAATTAGACGATTTATTTGGTATAGCCACATTTCAAAGCGTATTTTACAAGATCATCCAACTCGTCTTCGCTTACATATCCATCTCCATTACTGTCAGCTTGATAAATCCCTCGGCTAGCTCGCCAGCCTGGTATATAAGAACCTAGGCTAGCAAAGGCATTCCTGAGCTCTTGCTTGCTTAGACGCCCATCTCTATTAGTGTCAAAGCGCTTGAATATAGATTTCAGTTGTGCCTCAGTTAAAGGCAAAGGCAAAGAGACACCCATTTTCCTTTGGCAACTCTTATGGACGCCCTTGGGCAAATTTGCAGAACGAAGCATGTTTTGGAGTAAGAGGCAAGTTATGTGAGAGACAGCTGCTTCCCTGGTTCGCTTAGTTGAGGTTTATATACAGCATTGGCTTTCTGTATTAATTCCAAGTTCCAACTTATCTCATGGGAGGAACCCAAAACGTGAAAATTTCTTATTAAAATCTTTATAAAAAATTTTCTTTTGGGCCTTGTTAAAGGTGTCGTAAGAGCATTTATTTATTAAAAAATTCAGTTATATAATGTTAGGAGATGAAATCAAACGTCAATTTATGTGCTTGATATATATTCTAAGATTAAATCATCTGTGTATAGGTGTATGATTTCATGTAATAGTACGTGATCGTCAGATTCCCATTTCCAATATGAGAGGACAAGATTTGCCGGTGGAAGACCACTCGAATCCCCTTTATGAGGCAGCCGACCAAGAATCTCTCCATTTTATAAGCCGAGGACTAAAATTTTTTCTGAACAAAATTTTGCTCCAATATCTTGGGGAAACTTTCTTGGAATGCTATGCAAAAAATGATATCATGCCACACAATGTGGCTGTCCTAAGAAATAATACAAGGTAAAGGTTTGTTTTAGTTGCTTCTGCAAATTACATGAAGCTGTGAAACGAATCTTTCAACAGGGTCGTCAAATTCTTTGAGAAATAATAATAGAAGATTCTAACAGATAAACATCTGTTGGGCTATCTTGAAGTGATTATGGACCACTTTTACTCTACCCTTTCAAACCCTTGACTCATATCCTTTACTATTATTAAAGGAAAAAAATTGTTTTTTCTGTGCAACATTACCGGTAGATTCAAAGCAGAAGAGTAAACCGTAAGCCCACGCAAACATTGAGAAAAAGTGTTTCTACGATAATGAAAGCTCTTGAAAGCCAATGCAGCATAAATTCTATGGTTTTGATGGTTTCATTTGGAATATATTTTAACCAGGAGTTTTTACAGGGGATAATTCTGTGGGCATTTTATTGTTTGACATCAATTCAGCTAACTATTCATATACTTACTCGTATCATATTGCTGCAATAGTAAAAAATTCTAAAGTTATTTTCTTCAGTTTCTTTTATCATTTGCGTTGCACCATTTATGTGGATTAAATTAGTCCTCAATTATTCTCATTCCTACTGTCTTTCTAAATTGTATGCAATTCAAAGTTCAGATTGAATGAGGATTATGGACTTGAGATAACCCACCCACAGTACTTGTACTACTTGGGAACTTCTTCTTTTTTTTTTTTACTTTTCTTTTCTTTTCTTTGGCTAATGCTTCATTTGGATGATCGATGGAGATCCAGTCCCAAAACCACGCGATGATGCGTTAGAAATCTCTTTTCATCTGCCACCCAAATGAAGCCTAAGCCAGAACGAAATTTATTGATAGATTGGGATTGTGGGGAAACATCACAGAACATCCTAGAAAATACAGAAGTAGGCGGCTAGCTATTCCTCATCTCCTAAATTTCACCTTCTCTCCAAAGTTAAGAAGGAATCATGTTAGAAAAGTTTTCCCCCTTTCTGGTCTGTTTAATTAAAACTTTAAATTCAGAAACTTGAAGATATTAAACTTTATAGCAGAGGGAATTTTTCATCTGAAAACAAGTCCTAAGTATACTTTATTATACCTAAAATACACAAAGCACACGCTTAAAGCTCTGCAGCTGCGTTTTGCTATCAGATGCAAAGGCAAACTGCAGCTTAATTACATATTAGTAGTATAATAAATAGATATATCTAAGTTGTCAATATAAGGTGCACTTTGCCTTGGTAACATTCCAAGACATATGTGACAAGCTTGTCAAGCTCTTCCTCAGTGATGTACCCATCGCCGTTTTTGTCAGCCATCTGAAACGCACGATAAGTTCTGTAAGCAGGAAAACGAGATTGAAGCCTTCGGAAACCTGCCTTCACCTCTTCCCAGCTAAGCTTTCCATCGTTGTTGACATCGCATCTCTTGAACAGGCTCAGTATCAGAGCACGCTCAGCTTGTGAAGATATTGGTATCCTTTTATCTATATCACAAGGGACAGGCATAAGGAAGAAATTTGTAATATTATTTGCTCGGTGTAAGTTTAAAATGAATAGCTACAACATTTGTTTATATAGTCACAACTCTGCACCTTAATTTTAGCTTTTTTGTTTGTTTATTAATTTGTGAGCTACTAAGAAATTTTCTTGGGTGCTTCTCAATCTAGATATTCATGTCCCGTGTGAATTTATTTTTTCTTTACTTAAGCATTTGTTGAAGGAATTACCTTTTTGTTTTTTTGGGAGCGAATCCCATTCTAATGGGTTAGCATCATCATTCGCTAAGTAAGCGAATAATTTTAGTTTGATGTCAGCAAATTAATCACCAGTTTTTAGGTTCCCACCAATCCCAAATTATGTGATAAATTGATTATAAAGAACCAGCTGCCAAATTAAAGAGGATAATGTACAAAGGTATACTTATTGATTAGTTCAATAATGTAATGGTTAGGTTGCTTTGGTAAGTCAATTTGATAAATCTTAATAATTATAAAAATAAAATATTTATTTATAAATTAAAAATATAATAAATAATAATATTCATTTTCATCGATTCAAATGATTTTCACAGTACTTTTATATATAATATAATATTACAGATTATAAATAATTTTTTATAATATTCAAGTGAGTAATCTCATAGGAACTTGAAATAAACCATTTATATATATGGGCAAGTAATATTAATTGTATCATGTGCTTAGCAAACAATTGTAAACTTATCATGTCAAAATTTATTTGCTTTTAATTCATTGATAAAGGCAATTTACACATTATTTTTCAGACATTTATAAAGGCAAAGGTACATCAAAGTCCAGCAGAAGGCCAGGGTTCTTCTTCTGGTTTCTCTCTGCAGCTTTTAAGTACAGAAATTGCTACAGTAATTAATGCAAAAAAAAAAAAAAACTTTGAAATTGGTAGGGAGAGCAAAAAGATTTCCCTTTGTCCCTTGCCAGTTGCCATCAATTATTTATGAAATGGTGTAACCACATTGCCAGACGTATTCAACAAGATCATCCATCTCTTCGTCGCTTATGTACCCATCTTTATTGTCATCTGCACGATTAAGCGCTCGGCTAGCTCGCCACTTGGGGAAATGCGAGCCAATGTAATTGAAGGCATCCTTAAGCTCTTGCTTGCTAAGGCGGCAATCTCCATTTCTGTCAAAGCTCTGAAGTATCTGCTTCAATTGTACCTTAGTCAAAGGCACAGGCGCACACTTGCAGCCCTTATACCTTTTTTTCTTACAATTGCAGCAATTCTTGAGGTCATTAATCTTAGGCAAATCCACCGAACTATGCATGATATGAAGTGTAATATATTGGTGGTATAGGTGAGAAAAGGCTTGTTTTGTGGTAAATAAAAGCTTAAACTAATGAAGTGTTTATATAGGCATAGAAGTCTACCGTGATCTTCAGTCAATACAGGATAAATGGGTTGAAAGGAACAGGAAAAAAAGATAAAGAATTGGGTATTTTCCAATGTGCCATTTATTCTTTACAGTCAGTTTTCCAACATGTATTTGAACAGAATCCTCAGTACATGCATGATATTTAATCTAGACTTGGAAAATTCAAAGTCTAAATTGGAATTTTTGGTAGTCGCTTTTTATGTTCTCACTGGTACAATCTAGAATACACAATTAAACTGAAAAGCTTAAATTTATTAGTGGACAAATAGTGTATCCCAATAACAAGATACACCCTATAAGACATAACTGAGTATCTTTTAAACTATAGTACTCTTCTAAATTGTAATGATCAAACCAACTATCAATCTGTATGCTTCATATCCTTGGAACAAACAATGTGATATATAGCAGATACCAGGGCAATAATAGAGACAAAAACCACAGTACTAAGAAGCAGCAGGTGGAAGACCAGGGGAATATAAAGGACTAATCATGGGGGGAAAATCTGATCAAATTAAGCATCTCTTGATCGAGCTTTGATGTTTGTGATATTTAAAAGAAAACTCAAGTGTTTAGTTATTAGTGGGAAAAGAGAGACCAATGACTTGGAGCTTTTAAGAAGCCTCATCTTGTTCATTTTGGAAGGAAAAGAGGATGCTTTATGGTGAATAAAGCAGTAAAAGCATGGTCCATTGATGCCGTCCAAAGATTTGGGAATTTACTTTAATTACCGTGAGAGATTTTCACTACGATTCATATAACAAACTAGAATAAAGAATTTTTTTTTTCTGTTGAGAAATGCGAGGAGATAAGCATATCCAAATTCGATGGATTTTATTAAAGCAAGGCATTTATCTTAGTTTATCTTAAACGATGTGTTAGCAAAGAATAACTTTCTGATTATTTTCAGTTCTAAAAGCTAAAATTAACCTCGCATCTGAATCTAACATATTGGCCAACGATATGAAAATGATAAGAACGATATACCTGCTCAACTAGGCCAAACCAAATGCATGTGGATAATTATTTCATTCTGATTTAAGCTTATCTAAAGATGTGGGTGGGGCGGGAGTGGTCGGTGGCTTGCTGTGAAAGGAGATAGATGGATCATCTTTGGGAAGATGTCACGATTTCATTATAAACAAAGCAAATTAACTAACATTGTTGCATGTTGAATATCAACTCCATTGGACAAGTTCATGATCAAGTTGTAAAAATGTTGTTGTTCCAGCAATATTGTAGAGGGAGTAAAGTATTAAGAGACAATTTCACATGCAAAGTGATCAGATTCTACTCCCTTTTAGACCTCCTCCCTGACCATAGACAGTGCTAAGCTGAAGTAGTTATGTTGGGTCATTTGCATTTGCCAGGAGTCTTTGAAATTTCTTTTGTCCTCTTTTTTGGAGCTTTTTCTCTGGCCTAGCTAATGCCAATCCAATTTAGATTGAATATTGGTTAATCTTTTCTGATGCATATTATAAGACAGTAATAGGAGCTGATCTTCATCCAGAGATATTGTTGAGGATTTGAAAATCTAAATACTTGTACTTCATTTATCTTCTAATATTTTGGAATTATGTTTTTTTTCATTTTTAAATACTTTAACCTTTTACAATTTTATATTTCATACTTTTTTTTTTGGGTTTTTTTTTCACTTTATATCAATTAAGGAAAAAAATTAAAAAGATATTGCTTACATCCATATTTCTCTTGCTAAAAGGTACATGTATAATATTGAACTACAGATCCATTGCAGTGGCAGATTACAAATACACAACCTATTCACCACACCAGAAAACATCTAAAAACAGACAATAAAAAAGAACACGCTAAGATGAATATACACAGACTAAATTACTTTTCATCTTAGCTTCTCTGGGCTATAGCAAATCTTTCCTCCCCTTTTCTGGCCAAAACCAAAGCTAGCAAACACCATCTAGTCTAATCTGCAAGGGAAGAAGGAAGCAGCTACCAAAACTATTTTAACTCTTGTAAGTTGTCAGTCTGTCACTTTGAGTTGTTGATTGATCTATTTGAATATGTAACCACGTTTCAAAGTATATTTTACAAGTTTCTCAAACTCTGCCTTAGTGATGTAGCCATCACGGTCGGTGTCTGCATGATGTAGCGCTAGCAACGCTCGCACGGTAGGCATACGTGAACCCAGGCTGGCAAAGGCGTCTATAAGCTCTTGCTTGCTAAGACGGCCATCATTGTTAGCGTCATAGCGATTAAAGATACCCCTTACCTGATCCTCAGTTACGGGCACCGCTGCATGCTTTTCCTCGCTTACTGCAGGCGGCCAAGGTGCAGCCCTTCGGCAAGCTTTATCGATATCTTTAGGAACAGAAGTGTCATTGATGTTTTGGTTTGAAATGATTGAACTTAGGATGTGGATCATAATAAAAACTAATTAAGTTACAAAGAAAGAAAAAGGAAGGCTAAGAAGATTAACTTCTTCTTGGTTTCTTGCTGTCTGTGTTTTGAATGAATTAACAGGCAGGATATAGATATATAGTACTTAGAAAGTAACACTACAGTCCAGATGCCTTGAAGAAAAAATTTAGGAAATAAAGTATGGAATAAAGGATTAGAAAGTTACCTTTTCTTTACACCAGAAAAAGTAGTATATATAGTAGATTTAATTTAACAAAATATTATTGTTCTTTTTTACATGAAAATATACGTACTACACAACTTTCTAATTGTAGTCTAAAATTACAAGAGAAAAACAAATAAAGCTGAGAACAGCTAGCTAGCCAGGAATTATAGCAAATTATAAACTACCTAGCTGATGTAAAACCCCCATCTCTTTGTGGCGTATTTGATCAGTTCATCCATCTCTTCATCACTAACAAGTCCATCTCCATTGGCATCTGCATGGCGGATCGCTCTTCCAGCTCTCCAACTACTGAAACCAACGCCGAGGCTACGGAAGGCTTTCTTTAGCTCAATCTTGCTCAGCCGACCGTCTCCATTAGTATCATATCTCTTCAGCAGACCCCTCACCTGCTCCTCTGAGAGGGGTAAACATGGAGTCCTTCTTAGTATCCATACAGCCATTGTTTCCAACTTAATTATAGCTCTATTTGGCCGTTGAGTCTGGAGGGAAAGCAGCTTAATTCTATATATATACTGAAATTAATAAGAGATTAATTATTGGATAATGAGGGACTAATGCTTATCCTTTTTTTTTTTTTGGTGCAAAGATTAATGCTTATCTTTACTCCCCTCTTTTTGAAGGATCATAAATATAAGTAGGACAGGAGCCACCTTTTATTAGAGCTTAGAAGTCAGAATTACAGGCCTTGGTTTAGGGCAAAAACTTGCTTTAACTAACTATGGCAGGTAGAATTCATGAGGCTTCTTTTCTTGCTTGTGTTGTAATCTAAGATTCTCCTTAACCCTCTCAAAGATTATATTCTCTCCGTCCAAAGTAAGTAATTACTATATACATCCTTATTCATTGAGTTTGATTTTAAAATTTGTATTTGATATATTGTTATTATATAAATTATATATATTATTAATGATTCAAATGATATCATCTCATTAATGAGATAATATTATCTTATTTACTGATGATAATATATTAAATATATATATATATCCATTTATTATTAGCTTCTTTTCATTTGTTAAAAAAGAAAACCAACTTAGAGAGATAGATAAAGAAAAACCAGCATAAAAAAAAAAAAAAATCGAAAGTGTGCAAAAAGAAGACATATTGGCCTCATCAAGGGATCTTAACCAACTCGAATATCTCTCTCTCTCTCTCTCGTTTGGTGGTGGATGAATAAAGAGAACATAGTCAAATGGAGCTTAACTTTGAAAGAATTTGTTATCCTTGTTTCGTGTCAAAGATGGTCTTCTACAAGGCAACTGAACCAAAAAAAATAAAAATAAAAATCTTTAGCATATAAAACGTTTAAATTGAGACCTTCGCTTTTGAAATCGATTTCAATAACATTAAATTAACAGTTCATTTTCGAAATTGATTTGATAAAATTGAATTAACAGTTCATTGTCGCATATAAAACAATACTTACTAATAACATTGATGGATCAGAAATTCAAAATAAATACAAGCAACAACAGATGTTATAGATATATCAACATTTATTTTTATTCTATACAGTTGGAATTCCATGTCAGCACTGGCCTCAAGTCTCGATACTTATATTAACATTTATTTTTATCAAATTTATATGAAAAGCATCCTCTTTAGCAATATGATTATAAATACCAAGTTTTTTCATCTGATTGTGTCTGCATTTTCCTCTAAGTTTATTTAATATTAAATATAGATATAATTATTCATGTATTTATATTGTGTAAAATATTAAAATTCATATTTTAATATCGTATTTTATACGAAAATTATATCGTATAATTCGTGTCGATACAAAAATATGTAATATAATTTTTTTATTTTATTAAATTTATATATAATTATTATTACAATTTTAGATGTTTTAGATTTTATTTTTTTTATCATATTCGTATCGTATTTGTGTTTATGTATCGTGTTTTTAAATTGTTGAATCTAATTAAATCTTTATCATTTTTAAAAGTGTTAATAAAGCCCAATCCAACAAATCAGTTCTCAAATTGGGCTAAAGCCCACAGGTAACTTCCAAAAACGAATTGGACCGTGGAAAGCAACCGTTAACAAAAAAAAAAAAAAAACTATTTTCGAGTTCATAACTGCATTATTTTTTTTTCCCCTCAGAAAAATGGAATTCCCAAAACCTCCCCCATTTCCCTCAAACCCTCTCTTATCCCTCTCCAGCTTCATCCACCGTCTCGGCGCTGAGCTTGCTAACCGCCTCCACCACACTAACCATCTTGCTGCTACCTTCGCTCTCGGTTTTTCCCCGCCGGTGACTTTCCGCCATCGTCCGCTCTTTGCGTCAGTTTCCGAGCCGAAGGCTGCGGCAGCTACAGCGGCAGCTGCGACATTGAGTCCTGAGCAGGTTGCCAAAACTCTATGCGGAACCGCGGTGTACACAGTGAGCAACTCCAACAATGAGTTCGTGCTTATCTCTGATCCCAATGGAGCCAAGTCTATTGGCTTGCTTTGCTTTCGCCAAGAAGACGCCGAGACGTTTCTTGCTCAGGTTAGTCAAAATTTTTAAATTTAGAGCAAAGTTCAAAGCTTTTTTTGTTGATTTTTTTTCATTTTGTCATAGGTTCGATTACGGAGAAGTGAGCTGAGAAGTAATGCTAAAGTAGTACCAATTACACTTGATCAGGTGAATTGATTTTTACTATAATTACTGGTTTATCATTTATGTTATAGAAATAAAATGTTAACTAAAATTGGATTGGAAATAATAACATTGATTTTTATGATTACTGGTTTTATAATTATATTATAGGTATATTCACTGAAGGTTGAAGGAATTGCATTTCGTTTTCTACCCGATCCGGTTCAAATAAAGAATGCATTAGAGGTTAGTGTTTCATGCAATTTGGTTTTAGGTTGTTCTTGAAAGGGAAAAATGGTCTTCCAAATCTCAACTGATTGTGGGCATTGGACATGACATTATCCCAAAAATAGTTTAACATTGCTGCTCAATGATGTAGACTTATTTCATTTAGATTGTGTTTGTTGCCATTTTTTATAAGGAATTTTAAGACAATGAAGAAAAAAAAAAAAAAAAAACAGAGGTTCCGATTTTCATGTAGGAGTAAGAGAGT
This sequence comes from Durio zibethinus, assembly GCF_047325235.1. Lineage (NCBI taxonomy): Eukaryota > Viridiplantae > Streptophyta > Magnoliopsida > Malvales > Malvaceae > Durio > Durio zibethinus. Next base: position 2,425,350 of record NC_143181.1, read on the forward strand.
GATTGTTGGGTGTCAATTTTTATTTGGACTGGGTGTTGGGTGCTTAGACAAGATAGCAATGCTTCAAATGGAGTTGTGACAATGATTCGTTCATACTTGAATGAAGATATTATCTTTCTTAGTTGGAGAGTTTTACACCATTGCTCACAATAGTTTTGCATGTTTATCAGCTGAAAGCTAGTGCTATCAAAAGTGCGTTTGATGGAGTTCCTGTTTTCCAGGTATGGTATTTTTTATTAAATGCATATGATGTCTTTGAGAGTGGAAATATAGCTAAAAATTTTCAGCTTGGATAGTCCTTTCGTTTAGCATTGCATGCGAAACATGAATGGCTAGTGGCTATCCAAAGCATATTTATGTATGTCTATGGTTTCACATTATGGCCGTATTGTATTTTTCCCTTGAATCTCTAGCATTTTTTCTGTATTAGCAATAGAATAAAGGTGTAGAGACCCTCATATTGTTGTTGTTAAATAAGGAACCATTCCCAACATTATTTTAATTTGATGAAATAGAACATTTTCTTTCTCCACAATTTCTGAAAGATATTGCCACTTTTAGTGTGCTGTTTTTATACCAGGAGTGCATGAAGGACGTGAACTGTGATAATAATTTCTATATTACTACAAGTCAATGTTAGATCTCATTTTGTATTTAATGTCTTTGTCTACAGTCTGACCTTCTTGTTGTGAGGAAGAAGAACAAACGTTTCTGCCCAATATATTTCAATAAGGTTTACTTGATCTATCAAGTTGTTATAGATGTCGTTTTCTTGCTCTGTATGTATTTAAAGATAATAGTTCAACATGACTTAGTTTCTATTATTTGTTTGTTATTGTACAGGAAGATATTGAAAAAGAACTTTCAAAGGTTTCGAGGGCATCAAAAGGACCTGGTGTTTCTCAACATATCATGGTATCATTTATATATGCCTGTCTTGGGCATTCGAATTGTATTATGCACGCATGGATGAGTGATTGCATGCAAAAGTTTATGGAGATTGCATCTGCTCTTCTATGCTTTTAGCTCATACACATCACCCCCCCTCTCCTTAACACTTTCAATAGTTCCATCTTTCTATACTTGCTTTTTAAAATGGAATGATTTTCGTTTTTGGTTTTGCTTTTCTTTCTATTCATTTAATCCGATCTGTTTGAGCAGGTTGGAAGCTTGGAAGATGTTCTGAAGAAAATGGAGGTATATGATCTAATTGCTTAGTTTTATGTAATATTTACATTATGGAATCTGAGTGTTCCTCTTTGTTTTGATGCAGATGAGTGAGAAAAGCTCGGGCTGGGAGGATCTGATATTCATTCCACCTGGTAAAAGCTGTTCTCAACACATCCAAGACGTGGTGAAAATATGAGTACAACAGGCAATATGCATTTTATTTCCGACTGTCCATTTGGTAACATAAACAATTCAATTACATCAACTCAAAGCTCTTGAATTGGAGTCTGGGATGGGAGAGATAGGATTTATGTGATCGGAGTTTGCTACCTCCTTTTGTGTAGTCCAAGATCCAATGGGTTCTCCATGTGTTACCCAAAAAAAAGGTAAAAGGAAAACCTAGTAGTTATGGCCATTGATATGCATCTATACATTTGAATGAGGAAATTATTAAAAAAGCATTAATATGTGGAAAGGATTTTGGTTGATATACCACAACTACCAGTTAGAATTGACAATTGTCTCGACTTTTAATTATAACTGTTGGATTTCTTCATCATCAAGGAAAAGTGTTAAGAAAAGGTAACAGAGAATATCTTTGCACATTGTTTGCAAAAAATGAGTCTTAATTCCCACATAAATAAACTGTAAGTCTCGATGTATGATGCAAAGCGACCAAGAATCTCCTCTTTCCAAGTGTTTTTTTATGCCTTTTCCCCTTCTCCCTTTTGATTTGTTGGTCTCAAGTACCCATGCTTCACAGCTTCAGGGTCTGGAGATGGGCTTGTTCTCAAAACGGTCAGTGATGGTTAAAGGAAAATGTTGAAGGCCCCAAACCCTAGTTTGTAATTATCAATAAGCTGACACTTGGGGGCCAAAATTTTGATAGTTCGCCTTTCATTTAGGCTTTGGTCGTGTACTAAACTGCCTTTGAAATCATTTCAGATGAGCTGTTATAACACCGATGGCCAGCCTAACTCCTGTTTAAATCTTCACATATCATTTAACTTTTTGATTCATTATATAAATAAATAAAATAAAAAAGGGCGAACTGCAAATAAGAAAGCAGATATTGGCAGAGCCTGGCATATGTATTTCAGTAACGGCCGAAAGAGACATTTTCCAATTGCATGTAGGAAGTTGACAGGGAAACCAAATAGTTGTTGGCAGTCCTGCTTAACTATCCATTGAAAAAAATTCCTTTTGTGATTATTCAACTAAATTTCTCATCCATAATGTCACTTTATTTATTTTTTAACCCCCTTATCTTGGCATTATTTCATCTCAAATGTTCAAATTAATCAGTAGCTAAAAAAGTTGACAAGATGATTATATATATATATATATATATATTTTTTTTTTTTGGGTAAAAAAATTCGGAGTAGATAAATTATTTAATTTTTCAGATCAGAACAGAATGTATCATATCTGATAATTTAAAATAAGTAATTATAAATCGTATATTTGATATGACTTCAACAAACGATCACCAATAGAATTTGAATTTAAAATTTTTTTATCGAGGTGAATGAACTTTAACAAAATGAGCCATGATTATTAGCTATGCCGTTTTAAAGTAAAGTTGAACGATCGGAAAAAGTTGGGAAAGAAGCGGTTGCGACCTTTTGTTGGTGAGATTGAGTAGATGATTTATGCTTCATTTCATTTTTATGAAAATGGAAAAGGTACAACTTATTGTACAAGTTTGTACTTAAATGCACCAAGAAAGGGTATGTTGGGAAGTAAGGGGAAATTGCCTAGAAAATATTAGCACCAAAATAATGAGATTAAATATATTATGTTATGTTTATTTTGTGTTAAAGATATATAAAATATGAAAATTATTATGTTATAATTCATATTAATATATTGATTTTAAAATATATATTTTTAATTTTTTTAAAATTCATATAAATTTTTATTAAAATTTTAAATTATGTTATTTTTACATTTTTTTTATTATTTTTGTATCATATCTAAAATTATTAAATCAACTCAAAAAAGAATTTTTTAAATGATCCTACTTCTTTTGAGTTTTACTCTAAATTTCACTTTCTCTTATTAATCTCTTTAACTATCACACCTGAAATCCTTTAAAAATTTAATCATTATAATTCATTGTTGTACTTTAATTTTAAACTATAAAAAAATTGTTATGATTATAATTATACCTACATATATATATATGTATATATATATATATATTTTTTTTTTTTTGAGTTCACATTTGGGGTAGGACACCATTGCTCAAGGATGGGTGAAGGACTTGGTTTTCATAAAACCATCAAGGCAACTCCTTCAAAAGCTTTGGTTATCAGAATCAACCTGGTTTTTTTTGCGTTTTTTCTGGTTATCCATGCATCAATTCTTTTGGGCCCATCTTCTTCAGTCTATTTTCAGAATGCAGCATGGCTTGTTGGATGCTCCTCGCGTGAGTGCCATCATAAGGTAAGGTGAGCTGACTCAAATTCAATATTGTTTTCTTTAATTATAATGCAACAGATGTTAGTTTCCATATAAGATTTGTTTATCTGTTCTCTGGTATTTCATATTTGGTGAATGTGATTGCTATAGGTGGAAAAAGGGGTGAAGATGGAAGCAATTTGAGAACATACTGAAGGCCTTGAACCAAAGCCTAAGAGAAATTTGACCATGTTAGAGGTGCCAAGTTTCATTGATGATTTTGGAGGAGGATTGAAGATTGGGATGGTAAACTTTGAAGA